>NC_061513.1:231916295-231927112 GCF_022539505.1 Lolium rigidum | reverse complement strand
TCAAAGCTCACTATGCTACTAGGAAGCCATAGGGATAGCCGATGCTCTGTCCTTATCGTTGTCTCCTCTTGAGAAAAATGAAAACATTCGAAAATCATCGGCTATTTACGGTCGACGCCATTGAACTGTTTCATGTTTGGCCACGGCCCTATGACACCCACTCTGTTTGGATGTTACCATGATCACAGAGCCTAGACGTTGCATCCCCAAGCCCTTACGCATTCAAGCTGCCGAAAGTCCCTTTCACCCTTTCTTCTAAAAAAGAGTGTACCGAGTGGGGTGCCTACCTCAACCGTTATATGAAGACCAAAGGCCACCGTGACGGAGCGAGAACACACAGCCTTCCTGAACTTTTGGCTGGAACACTTCATATTTTGTGGCCCATCACTTTCCCCTACCAAAAATTACCTTTCCCTAGCCTATGAACTGGCCAAAGGTACCCATCTTGGCCTATGAAAGCTGTTTCTTGGAGAGGTCTATCGATCTCTTCAACTGATGTCCGTCAAACTGTTCTCTCAAAAGACAGTTAAAACTGGCGGTCCCTGGTGGTTTATTCAGTTATGGGCGCAGCTATACTTTCGAGAACCAGATCCCGGACTTCCCACCTTTGACCTCCTGCACCTTCCCGGATGCTAACGGCAAGGATATCCGATGTACCGGCTATGGCCAAGCTTTGTATGGTCTCCCGGGCAGCGCGGCTGATCCCCAAGGAAGCCGACGGGGGTGGTTCAAGATCTTCTTCCAAGGTCTGGACAACCCCCTGTTCTTTCCTTATACCGGACCGGAGAATTTTGAAAATCCAGTCTCCTTTCGATTGGATAACTTTGCCGATGACGATAGCACCCAGCATCTGTACTCTATCATGATTCGCCCTTGCTTCCTCCCTGTTGGCATGAGTACCTCGAACCGGATCATCAAGCCTGGTTATGAGTGTTATCAGCCGGTAGTGGTAGCCGACGGCTTGGTCTCGGGCAGGTGCCGCCACACTTCTTCTTACACCACCGACGGCAAGCGGTAGCTGAATTGCAGACATACTTGCGGCCAAAGGTGTTACACCTTCTTTGATGCTTTGGCCATCCCGAGTTCCCCACAACCTCTGTTTCTCCTTCTGCCACCGACGGTTTCGAGACTTGGTGGTCCATGTGGAAGACCCATGTCTTCGAGAAGGGCTTTAGGACAGTTGTTGAGACAACTCGATGCCGAGTATGACATCCCCGCAGACCGAGGTATTATCACTCACATATTTCTTGTAATCGCTTATGGTAATCGCCTGGTGACCTGACTCTATCTTCCTAGCAGCAACAAGAGGGCCCGGTTCCCAAGCAAGCCGACGGCTCCCCCTTCGTATTTCTTCCTCCGGCCCCGGTGGTTCTCTTACGCGAGCTCGCCACCCCGAAGAAAGTCATAATGCGAGCCAGCCAGATTCCTCACGAAATCGGCTCCCAAGAAGTAAAGCCACTTTGGGGCCGGTTGCCCCCGAGCCTCGACTCGAGGCGAGGACGGTAGTGAGGAAGGTGGCTGTCGGGAAGACCACCGAAGCGCAAAGCTCCCGCTCGGGGAAAGCTTGCACGTAAGTTGATTCGTGTCTTAATCGAACATATTTGCCTTCCCAATCTTTGTAACACGGTTGTACCTCTTCTCCCGGGCTTCTCTCGAAGAGAACTCCCGTGAGGGAGCACGATCCGAGTCCAAGGGACTCTTCCCCGAGTGACACGGAAAGGTCCACCACTCGAGCCGGACGGACTCGCGGACGGATTCGCCAACGTCGGCTTCTCCGAAAAGGTCGACTTCCGAGCCGGCTGCCCTTCAGAGTTCCGATCCAAACGAGGTCGCGCATGAAACGTCGATGCTTCAAAAGGGCCCGCTCAAACCCGCAAGTCTCCTCGCCGAGCCAGGAAGTTTCAAATGTAATATACTCAGCAGTTCGTGTTCCACATCGTCTTGCCACTAACTGGATTGCCCTACTATTTCCCTTGCAGACTGATGGGACTTCTAGCGGGAATGTTGAAGAGGTGCCGATGCCATCTGCTGCCCTTGGCCTGTCCAATTCGCCAGGCGCGACTGACCAAGCAGTTAACCTAGCCCAGGCTGCCGTAAAGCCGATCATCACAACATCGCCTTCCCTTCCTTTCTTAGGAGAGGTAAGCTTCCTCCCTCTCTCTCAAGCCGGCTCTTTTTCCTTTGTCGTATGCTCATGCTGCTCTTGTTCGTCTGTAGGGGTGTGACCCTTCAAGCTTGTTGACGTTCGACCCCGACTCCATCGAACCGGTCGTTTCTAAAACAGGTGAAGAGCCAGACCCTAGCGCAATCGACGGCCCCCTCCAGCGCCTCAAAGACTTGCTCTCCTCCTCGGTTGATACGCTGGCCGAGAACCCTGAGGCAATCAAAGGCATTCTCGAGGACATCCAGCCCCGTCTCCCGATAGCAGCTGCAAGTTAAGCTACGGCAGGCCGTGTCTTTGCCAGTTTTCAGGTCAAGGGTGCAGTCGGCTCGTCAAAGGATTGCTCTTCGCCGCGCCCAACTCCCGTTGAGAGCCGATATTGCAGGCAAATGTCAACGGCTCAATGAGAAGAAAGCCGCTTTAGACGCCAAGACCGCCACTTCCACCCGCATTGCCAGGCTTGAAACCTTGTGCAAAGAGCTGGAAGACCTTGAAAAGAGGACCAGGGAGACCAAACAACTTATCCAGGATGAGAAAGCCCTCATTGCTCGCTCCCAAGAGGAAGCACAAGGTCTCACAGCTGATGCGAAGACCGACCTGGCTGAAGTTCGTGCTGCGAGCAGCCAGCTGGTGATGGGGAGGGACGAGGATGACGAGGCCGAGATCGCCGAGGTGGATCGAATCCGTGCCGATGCTCTTCGCGCCCTTGAGGCTTTTCTTCAGTAGGGCTTCTTTGTGTGAACAGATGCATGTAAACTTGCTTCGCCGTAAGGTTGATCACCATGTAAACTGATGCATGTCTCGATTTCTGTAGTTTTTTTTACTAGCCGATTTCCCTATCAGCCACCAATATTTCTCCACACATGTTCAACAATGTCGCGTATGCTCATATACTTCGGTGCCCCCCCGAGCCGATTACGCCGAGTGTATCGCTAAAATCGGCTCTATGGTCGGCCAAGGTCCTACGATGTGAACGTCGGCTTTGTTAAGAGCGCAATGGATTTTTCCCAGTGTATCAGCCGACGTCCCCATTGCCCATACATCGTGTCGGAGCCGGTCGCGCGGAACGGCTTCCTCCTCGTCTCCACTGTGAGAGTACATGTGTTATCATCTCGGGGCCGGTTGCTTGGGTCGGCCTCCATCTTGATCATCACCAGGACTTGGTGGCAGTGTCGGAGCCGGTTGCGTGGGTCGGCTCCCTCTTCATTCTTGCTATGAGAGCAGCTGCCCTCCTTGCTACCCCTACCAGGGCGGTACCCCAGTTCTACCATGTTGATGCTGATGTCATGGGAGCAGGTTCTGTGGAAAGAGCCGATGAGTTCGGCTTCGAGGACCGCCTTGATTTCGTCATGCTTCTTCTTGAGCTCATCAGGCAGATCCTCGTACTTGACCGGAGTGTCTTTCGCCATCTCGGATGCAGACGGCGACGTGGTGGATGTCGAAGGTCGTCCCACCGGGCGTGCCAGAATGTGTTGACGGTCAGAAACCCCCTGGCGGGCAGAGACGGTCAACACGGTAGAGCCGGGAACAACTAGGGCTGCGGCTGGCCCGGTCCCTCAGAGCGACGGCCCGCAAAGCCTCCTGGTCGCACGCGCCGATGCCAATCGCAAGGGCGTGCCACCTGACCTATACCTGGTCAGGAAGGTGTGGATGATGCCTCGCTTAGTTTCCTGCATGGCATACACGTAAACATTAAATTCGAGCCTCGATCGGCTCTCAGGTTATCCTGTGAATCGGCTCAAAGAGCCGATCCACCCATGATCCGGACAAGGTGTCCGAATATATGGTGGTCCTGCTTGATCAAGATAAAGCTAATGAGATCTACGACGATTTGGGGTTTTCACCGCATAATCGGATCATCCTACTCACGATTGGGCCTCGCGCTCGCGCACGGTGACCGTAAGCCGATCCTAGACGGGGCCTAAAAACCAACACGAGGTTGATCCCGGAACATCCTTTCTAGGGCTAGCAAACGCCACCCTACACGCCGCCGGATCCTCCAACCCTTTGTAAGGCCTAACTATTGCGGATGTTAAACTAATCCTTGATGAAACAAGGAGCAACCGTAACGGATCAGATCTACTAAACTATGATCAAGCGGGGTGCCGCCCTACACCTAAGATAGGTGTAAGGGCGGCTAGATGTGCAAGGGTTGCATAACGAAAGCATGTAATTCGAAGAACAATGCTAACCCTAACACATCTAAGATAACTACGTTGCTCGCCATCAAAAAGGCTTCAGTACGAGCAACGCATGAACAACGTGATAGGAATTACGCTGCCTAGATCGCAAGATGCGATCTAGGCAGCATGGTGCTTACCGGTAGAAACCCTCGAGACGAAGGAGTTGGCGATGCGCCGAGATTTGTTTGTGGTTGAACGTTGGTTGTTGTTTATTCCATAAACCTTAGATACATATTTATAGTCCAGCGGACTTTCTAATGTGGGCGTGCACCAAACCGTGCACGAGTAAGACTCTAACTTCTAAACTAAGATACGATCTAATATGTTGCAGATACACGGGCAATTAAGCCCAACTTGGTATAAAAGGCCGATTCACGTATTTCTTCCATGTATATTCTTCAAGTCCATCTTGATCGCGGCCCACCTCTGACTCGGTCAAATTCTGGTGATAACACCCTTACCATTATTATAAGGATATGGCCTATAGTTATTACTAGAATTGTTCCGATAAGCATTGTTGTTGAAATTATTATTTTTAATGAAGTTTACATCAACATGTTCTTCTTGGGCAACCAATGAAGCTAACGGAACATTATTAGGATCAACATTAGTCCTATCATTCACAACCATAGACATAATAGCATCAACCTTAACATTCAAGGAAGAGGATTCTTCAACAGAATTTACCTTCTTACCTTGTGGAGCTCTTTCCGTGTGCCATTCGGAGTAATTAACCATCATATTATCAAGAAGCTTTGTTGCTTCACCAAGAGTGATGGATATAAAGGTACCTCCAGCAGCTGAATCCAATAAATTCTGCGAAGAAAAATTTAGTCCTGCATAGAAGGTTTGGATGATCATCCAAGTAGTCGGTCCATGGGTTGGGCAATTTTTAACCAAAGATTTCATTCTTTCCCAAGCTTGAGCAACATGTTCATTATCCAATTGTTTAAAATTCATTATGCTACTCCTCAAAGATATAATTTTAGCGAGGGGGATAATATCTACCAATAAAAGCATCCTTGCATTTAGTCCGGGAATCAATACTATTCTTAGGCGGAGATAGCAACCAATCTTTAGCTCTTCCTGTTAATGAGAAAGGAAACAATTTTAATTTTATAATGTCACCATCTACATCTTTATACTTTTTCATTTCACACAATTCAACAAAATTATTGAGATGGGCAGCGGCATCATCGGAACTAACACCGGAAAATTGCTCTCGCATAACAAGATTCGATAAAGCGAGGTTTAATTTCAAATACTTCTGCTGTAGTAGCAGGTGGAGCAATAGGTGTGCATAAGAAATCATTACTATTTGTGCTAGTGAAGTCACACAACTTAGTATTTTCAGGGGTGGACATTTTAGCAGTAGTAAATAAAGCAAACTAGATAAAGTAAATGCAAGTAAACTAATTTTTTTGTGTTTTTGATATAGCAAACAAGACAGTAAATAAAGTAAAACTAGCAACTAATTTTTTTGTGTTTTGATATAATGCAGCAAACAAAGTAGTAAATAAAATAAAGCAAGACAAAAACAAAGTAAAGATATTGGGAAGTGGAGACTCCCCTTGCAGCGTGTCTTGATCTCCCCGGCAACGGCGCCAGAAATTTGCTTGATGCGTGTAATTGACACGTCCGCTGGGAACCCCAAGAGGAAGGTGTGATGCGCACGGCGGCAAGTTTCCCTCGGTTAGAAACCAAGGTTTAATCGAACCGAGTAGGAGTCAAGAAGCACGTTGAAGGTTGATGGCGGCGGGATGTAGTGCGGCGCAACACCGGAGATTCCGGCGCCAACGTGGAACCTGCACAACACAACCAAAGTACTTTGCCCCAACGAAACAGGTGAGGTTGTCAATCTCACCGGCTTGCTGTAACAAAGGGTTAACCGTATTGTGTGGAAGATGATTGTTTGCAAGAAAACAATATAGAACAAGTATTGCAGCGATTTGTATTTCAAGTATAAGAGAATGGACCGGGGTCCACGGTTCACTAGAGGTGTCTCTCCCATAAGATAAAAGCATGTTGGGTGAACAAATTACGGTCGGGCAATTGACAAATAGAGAGGGCATAACAATGCACATACATGTCATGATATGTACGAGTGAGATTTAATTGGGCATTACAACAAAGTACATAGACCGCCATCCAAGCTTGCATCTATGCCTAAAAAGTCCACCTTCAGGTTATCATCCGAACCCCCTCCAGGTATTAAGTTGCAAAGCAACGAGACAATTGCATTAAGTATGGTGCGTAATGTAATCAACAACTACATCCTTAGACATAGCATCAATGTTTTATCCCTAGTGGCAACAGCACAACACAACCTTAGGGGTTTCTGTCACTCCCCCAGATATCAATGCAAGCATGAACCCACTATCGAGCATAAATACTCCCTCTTGGAGTTACTAGCATCAACTTGGCCAGAGCCTCTACTAATAATGGAGAGCATGAAAGATCATAAACAACACATAGGTAATAACTTGATAATTAACATAACATGGTATTCTCTATCCATCGGATCCCGACAAACACAACATATAGTATTACAGATAGATGATCTTGATCATGTTAGGCAGCTCACAAGATCCAACAATGAAGCGCAATGAGGAGAAGACAACCATCTAGCTACTGCTATGGACCCATAGTCCAGGGGTGAACTACTCACTCATCACTCCGGAGGCGACCATGGCGGTGAAGAGTCCTCCGGGAGATGAATTCCCTCTCCGGCAGGATGCCGGAGGAGATCTCCAGAATCCCCCGAGATGGGATTGGCGGCGGCGTCTCTGGAAGGTTTTACGTATTGTGGTTCTTCGTATCGGGGGTTTCGCGACGGAGGCTATAAGTAGGCGGAAGGGCAGAGTCGGAGGGCTGACGAGGGGCCCACACCATAGGGCGGCGCGGGCCCCCCTCTAGCCGCGCGGCCCTATGGTGGCGGCGCCTCGTCGCCCCACTTCGTATCCCTTTTGGTCTTCTGGAAGCTTCGTGGCAAAATAGGACCCTGGGCGTTGATTTCGTCCAATTCCGAGAATATTTCGTTACTAGGATTTACGAAACCAAAAACAGCAGAAAACAACGAATCGGCTCTTCGCGCATCTTGTTAATAGGTTAGTTCCAGAAAATGCACGAATATGACATAAAGTATGCATAAAACATGTAGATATCATCAATAATGTGGCATGGAACATAAGAAATTATCGATACGTCGGAGGCGTATCACCGCCGCCGGAGACGACGAGCGTATTCTGCCGCAGCCACGGGCATACACGGAAACAATGCGACCGAACCAGACGCCGCCCGACCACGCTGTCGCCGCCAAACGCATCGCCTGGACATGCTGAACAGTTCCCCGCCAGCCTCTAGCTCCCTAGCACGTCGGAACCGCCGCGCCATTGTTGACCGCAACACTGCCCCACAGGACCTCCACGCCTCTATAAATAGAGCGTTCCCTGGACGCCATTAAGCACACCATTCCACTCACCACCCTTCACCGCTTCTCCTCGCACCGTTAGCCAGATCAATCGCCGCCGGAGTCGCCGCAATCGCAAGCTCGGAGCCGCGGAAGCCCTGGGAGAATCGTCGTCGATCCAGGCCGCCCCAAGCTCCGCCACTTCTACAGGCTGCTTCACCGTCATCAACAACGTCGCCCTGAACCTCGCCGCCGGAGCTCTGGTTAGCCCTCCGACCCCCTAGGCTCGCTGCCAGACCATCGGGTTCTCGTCAGAAAAGACGATGAACATCGACCGTTGGATCTCGTTTTAATCCAACGCGCCACACTGTCTCATACCGTTTCGGGTTTAAAGAGCCACTGACGGGTGGCCCCCACCTCGTCAGACGGCCTACGCGCACTGGATGCGTTGCTGGGCCGAGTTTCGTTATTTCAAACCATTTCGGCCCAACTTCGTTTCCCGCCGGCCCTTTTAATTCAAACTCGAATTTCCAAATCCATTTAAATTTCAATACTGGTCCTGACTTTGAAATTCAATAGAATCTGTTTGGCTTGGCCAAATTTATAAAATTTCATGTTGTTCGAAAGCTACTGAAAAGATCTACAACTTGCCACTGGTCTCACTGTGAGATCTATTGTAGAAATAAAACGACAAAAAGATTAAGTCAGGGACTTTTTCACATTCAAATAAATCTTAAAAATCAACCAAAAATGATATTTAGTTAATTCCAACTCTAATAGCTCACATTTCACTTACACTAATTGTTTCTGCGAAAATATAGTGTGGTCACTTTGAATGATCATACTCTAGTTTAAATAAATGACTATATGGCTAGTTTAATCAAGTGATATTGTCCAAAACTAGTATGCAAATCATATGAAGTGTTCACTTCATTTAAATCTTGTCCCAAGTACTTTCATATGAAGTTTGAACCCCTGGTCAAATACTCTCACATGAAATACTTGGAGATTTTATATCATATTAAGCATTGTTAAATAGCATGAGGTATTCTACCTCATTTAAATCATTTTCTCAAATGATGATGATGAATGGTTGACTTAGGTCAACATTATTTCATGCATGATTGTTGAGAAATTAAATCTTAAGAAGATTCAATGAGAGGAAATTATTTCTCAAGAACTAAATGGAAACTATCATTTACATATGTAATGAGAGGAAATTATTTTCCTAAGAAGAAGAAACCAATGCACCTAATTGTATTAAGTGTGTGCTTAGAATAGCTTGTGTGAATATATGTGATGTTTAGAATAGCTAAGGAATTTGTTGAGTGATTATACCTCGTATTCAAATTTAGACGCTAGCACCGGAGTAACCCGGAGGAAGAAGGTTGCTACCAAGAGGAGGAGGAGGAGAACTTTGAGAACTACCAAGGCAAGCTAATATTCTTGCAAAGTGCAAAGCCCTTTGGGGCAACGCACCATGATTCTTACCTTTCTTACCACTATCCCAAGTTTTTACCTTACAAGTTTTTACTTGTTTATTTAAAAAGTTACTTTTATAGTTAACTTTGGTCTAAGTTAAGAAGATTACTAGAGTAGCAAAGTTAGTCTCAAAGCTAGCCAAGCAAGATAGCACCCCTCATGATTAGTGCTAGTGCTAAATATTAAAACTTGACTACTCTAGATGGGAACATGTGACTTGAATTAAATTTGAAACCTTGGATTGATGAGTCATTCCATTGAATGATTTTTGAAGGTGAATATGACCAAGAGAAGATGGTGATTTTTGATTAAAACTGATATTGGTTTGAATGCGATACCTTTCCAATTTTTAGTACCCAACAATACCTGATTATGGGTAGGGCTTAACTGGAAATTTATGCATCTTAGTATGGGTTCCCTCTGAACACACATCATAGGGTTATGCCGAGGCTGCCTCCGTTGTTGAGTAATGATGTGAATTGAGATGAATTGTACGGCCAAGCCCTGTGCAGTTCCCAGGTTGACAGTTGGTCTTCACTGGGAGGCCAAGCTCACGGGGAGAGGTGCTCATACTAGGGTTTGTAAGTGAAAGGTTATGGTTGATGATCCGCGTAATGTGTTACGATGATTCGGGGTAATCCCAGTGGCGGACGCACAAGAAATCTGTAGGGTGGGCACATCCCCTAATTTTTAATTTTTCCTGCCCATGTGTGATAAAAATTTACCCAAATGATTAAATATTAATGATTTTCCAAAAAATAAGGGTGGGCCACGGCCCACCCAGCTGCGTACGCCACTTGGTAATCCCGACGGATGAAATCAAATGTTGTGGCACAAGTGTGCAACCTCTGTAGAGTGTAAAACTATTCGAATAGCCGTGTCCACGGTTACAGACGGTTGGAAAGGCCATACAGTTTTCGGTGTCAGATTCTTGAAAATAATGGTGGAGTGAATGGTGAAGGTGATTTGTTTTTGAATCACAACTTGAGTTGTGGGAATGACACTAATGTTCCCACTTCAGTTAGTTAGCACTTGAATAAGTCTTTTCTTAAATACTTGTGAACTAAAACCGGCTTTATGCAAATAAACTAGAGCTTAGCAACCCCTTACTAGAATTGTTAGCACTTACACTAGTATTAGTTTGCGAGTACTTAAAGTACTCACGGCTTTGTCCCTGGCTATTCAAATGGCCAGAGTATGAAGATGAACAGAACTACCAAGGAGATGACCAGCAGGACGCCTACGACAACTAGGAGTCTTCCAACGTCAAGCGTTGGCCTGTGGACTAGAGAGTCCATTTCTCTTTACTCTTCCGCTATGAACTTGTGTTTGTTCGTTGATCAATAGATCAACTATTTGTGTAATATGGATCATGTGATTCAAGTTGTAAGACAATATGGTTTGTAATGAATGATGACTATGATATTCGACTATTATGCCTCGCAACAACAATATTCCTGGGATTGCGAGGAATGACATAATAGGCACCTGGACTTAAAAATCCGGGTGTTGACAGTGGTTGCCCTGGCCGTAGTCCCAGGCGCCCTCCAGCGTGTCCAGCCGGAACAGCGCGTCGCCGCCG
>NC_061513.1:231861844-231916195 GCF_022539505.1 Lolium rigidum | reverse complement strand
GTTAGCCTTGTTAGCCAACATTTGGCTGAACAGTTGGTGCCCACCGTGGGGCATGAAGTGGCGCTTGCTGGAGTACATGCCGGTATGCCAAAGGCATGCCAAACCGGATGGTTTGAGCCATCAAGATACCGGTTTAATGTTCGTACCGGAACATAAAGATAAGAATTTAGCCAAGTGAGACTAAGCCGGTATCCCCAAGAGGGGTATGCCGGAACCGGATAAGAAAATACCGGGCCACCGGAAGGAAGAGCATGTCGGCAGAACTGGTCAAAGATCCTCTTCAGAGCTAGAAGACAAAGATGAGCTAAGCAAAGTAGCTTTAAACGAAGGGCTGACGATAAAGAGAAGGATGACGGTCAAAGAAGCCGGAGGACGTCAGCACCCCTGATTAAAGAGGACTCCGGTGTCATTTATGATTAAAGTAGCTTTGTAAAGTAGTTTGTCTAGTCAAAGATGCCATTAGGGTTTCTTGCCCTGTAAGCCACCCTCTCCCCTATATAAGGAGAAGGGGCAGCCCTTCTCACGGAGAGACACGCACAAAGAGAGCTAGGTTTTAGAAGAACATTTGTACTGAGAAACTTGTAACCTGTTGAGATCAATAAAGAAGATGATCTAGAGCGAGTTCTTCCTTATGTCTTTCTTCTTCAACCTCTAGCCTTGGCTAAGTTCTTGAGGAAACCATCCGGAAGTTCATCCCTTGTAATCACAAACCCTCCCCCGAATCCTCTTGCGTCCATTCGGCCCCAACCTAAGCCATCCTATGGCATCTGTCTGTTCACCACGACGACACAATGCACAGTTCACACAAGTGTTTGCTTCTTGAGGTGGAGAGAGATAGGTGAACTGACTCAACATAAAAGGTAAAAAGAATGGTCCTTCAAAGAGGAAAGCATCGATTGCTATATTTGTGCTAGAGCTTTTATTTTGAAAACATGAAACAATTTTGTCAACGGTAGTAATAAAGCATATGAGTTATGAAAATTATATCTTACAAGTTGCAAGCCTCATGCATAGTATACTAATAGTGCCCGCACCTTGTCCTAATTAGCTTGGACTACCGGATCTTTGCAATACACATGTTTTAACCAAGTGTCACAATGGGGTACCTCCATGCCGCTCTGTACAAAGGTCTAAGGAGAAAGCTCGCATTTCGGATTTCTCGCTTTTGATTATTCTCAACTTAGACATCCATACCGGGACAACATGGACAACAGATAATGGACTCCTCTTTAATGCATAAGCATGTGGCAACAATTATTATTCTCATATGAGATTGAGGATATATGTCCAAAACTGAAACTTCCACCATGAATCATGGCTTTAGTTAGCGGCCCAATGTTCTTCTCTAACAATATGCATGCTCCAACCATTAAAGTGGTAGATCTCTCTTACTTCAGACAAGACGGACATGCATAGCAACTCACATGATATTCAACAAAGAATAGTTGATGGCGTCCCCAGAAGCATGGTTATCGCACAACAAGCAACTTAATAAGAGATAAAGTGCATAAGTACATATTCAATACCACAATAGTTTTTAAGCTATTTGTCCCATGAGCTATATATTGCAAAGGTGAATGATGGAATTTTAAAGGTAGCACTCAAGCAATTTACTTTGGAATGGCGGATAAATACCATGTAGTAGGTAGGTATGGTGGACACAAATGGCATAGTGGTTGGCTCAAGTATTTTGGATGCATGAGAAGTATTCCCTCTCGATACAAGGTTTAGGCTAGCAAGGTTATTTGAAACAAACACAAGGATGAACGGTGCAGCAAAACTCACATAAAAGACATATTGTAAACATTATAAGACTCTACACCGTCTTCCTTGTTGTTCAAAACTCAATACTAGATGTTATCTAGACTCTAGAGAAACCAAATATGCAAACCAAATTAGCAAGCTCTAAGTGTTTCTTCATTAATGGGTGCAAAGTATATGATGCAAGAGCTTAAACATGAGCACAACAATTGCCAAGTATCAAATTATCCAAGACATTTTAGAATTACTACATGTAGTATTTTCCAATTCCAACCATATAACAATTTAACGAAGAAGAAACTTCGCCATGAATACTATGAGTAAAGCCTAAGGACATACTTGTCCATATGCTACAGCGGAGCGTGTCTCTCTCCCACAAAGTGAATGCTAGGATCCATTTTATTCAAACAAAACAAAAACAAAAACAAACCGACGCTCCAAGCAAAGTGCATAAGATGTGACGGAATAAAAATATAGTTTCAGGGGAGGAACCTGATAATGTTGTCGATGAAGAAGGGGATGCCCAAGGCATCCCCAAGCTTAGACGCTTGAGTCTTCTTAGAATATGCAGGGGTGAACCACCGGGGCATCCCCAAGCTTAGAGCTTTCACTCTCCTTGATCATATTGTATCATACTCCTCTCTTGATCCTTGAAAACTTCCTCCACACCAAACTCGAAACAACTCATTAGAGGGTTAGTGCACAATAAAAATTAACATGTTCAGAGGTGACACAATCATTCTTAACACTTCTGGACATTGCATAAAGCTACTGGACATTAATGGATCAAAGAAATTCATCCAACATAGCAAAAGAGGCAATGCGAAATAAAAGGCAGAATCTGTCAAAACAGAACAGTCCGTAAAGATGGATTTTATTAGGGCACCAGACTTGCGCAAATGAAAATGCCCAAATTGAATGAAAGTTGCGTACATATCTGAGGATCACTCACGTAAATTGGCTTAATTTTCTGAGTTACCTACGGAGAATTAGACCCAGATTCGTGACAGCAAAGAAATCTGTTTCTGCGCAGTAATCCAAATCTAGTATTTACTTTACTATCAAAGACTTTACTTGGCACAACAAAACATAAAACTAAGATAAGGAGAGGTTGCTACAGTAGTAAACAACTTCCAAGACTCAAATATAAAACAAAAATACTGTAGTAAAAACATGGGTTGTCTCCCATAAGCGCTTTTCTTTAACGCCTTTCAGCTAGGCGCGGAAAGTGTATATCAAGTATTATCAAAGGGTGGTGCATCTACAGCGGGGTTTGGAGTTTTCTCAACCATGCATAGTATATTGGATACATAAGTTTCAGCGTCTCCTTTTCATTAGTCTTGGGCTTGCTACTCTCATCGAACAAATTTTCAGGAACAAGCCAAGCATAGTTATTTTCTAGTGCATCATTCATAGCTAGAAGTTTACATGGTATTGGTGCTTTGATCTCCCCACCATCATTAATATTATTAGTGTACCTTATTCTATCCATGTCCATTTTTTCAAGGAGACCAACAAAATTAGTATGAGAACCAAGCATATTAAATTTAGCAAAGACCTTTCTAGCCTCTCTTGCTAGACCACCAAATTCTCTAAGAAGGGTTTCTAAAACAAAGTCTTTCTTTTCTCCCTCTTTCATATCACCAAGTGTAAGAAACATGTGTTGGATTATAGGATTGAGATTAACAAATTTAGTTTCCAACATGCGAACTAAAGCAGCAGCAGCAATTTCATAAGTAGGAGCAAGTTCTACCAAGTGTCTATCTTCAAAATCTTCAACGGTACTAACATGACTGAAAAATTCTTCTATATTGTTTCTCCCAATGATAGACCCGCGTCCTACCGGTACGTCTTTTGTGGTAAAATTAAAAGGAAACATGATGAAATAAGTAAAGTAAATGCAAGTAACTAATTTTTTTTTGTGTTTTTGATATAGCAAACAAGACAGTAAATAAAGTAAAGCTAGCAACTAATTTTTTTTGTGTTTTGATATAATGCAGCAAACAAAGTAGTAAATAAAATAAAGCAAGACAAAAACAAAGTAAAGAGATTGGGAAGTGGAGACTCCCCTTGCAGCGTGTCTTGATCTCCCCGGCAACGGCGCCAGAAATTTGCTTGATGCGTGTAATTGATACGTCCGTTGGGAACCCCAAGAGGAAGGTGTGATGCGCACAGCGGCAAGTTTCCCTCAGTTAGAAACCAAGGTTTAATCGAACCGGTAGGAGTCAAGAAGCACGTTGAAGGTTGATGGCGGCGGGATGTAGTGCGGCGCAACACCAGAGATTCCGGCGCCAACGTGGAACCTGCACAACACAACCAAAGTACTTTGCCCCAACGAAACGAGTGAGGTTGTCAATCTCACCGGCTTGCTGTAACAAAGGATTAACCGTATTGTGTGGAAGATGATTGTTTGCAGAGAAAACAGTAAAAACAAGTATTGCAGCAGATTTGTATTTCGAGTATAAAAGAATGGACCGGGGTCCACAGTTCACTAGAGGTGTCTCTCCCATAAGATAAAAGCATGTTGGGTGAACAAATTACAGTCGGGCAATTGACAAATAGAGAGGGCATAACAATGCACATACATGTCATGATAAGTACAGTGAGATTTAATTGGGCATTACGACAAAGTACATAGACCGCCATCCAACTGCATCTATGCCTAAAAAGTCCACCTTCAGGTTATCATCCGAACCCCTCCAGTATTAAGTTGCTAACAACAGACAATTGCATTAAGTATTGCGCGTAATGTAATCAATAACTACATCCTCGGACATAGCATCAATGTTTTATCCCTAGTGGCAACAGCACATCTATAACCTTAGGGGTTTCGTCACTCCCCGCATTCACGGAGACATGAACCCACTATCGAGCATAAATACTCCCTCTTGGAGTTACTAGCATCAACTTGGCCAGAGCCTCTACTAATAACGGAGAGCATGCAAGATCATAAACAACACATAGGTAATAACTTGATAATTAACATAACATGGTATTCTCTATCCATCGGATCCCGACAAACACAACATATAGTATTACGGATAGATGATCTTGATCATGTTAGGCAGCTCACAAGATCCAACAATGAAGCACAATGAGGAGAAGACAACCATCTAGCTACTGCTATGGACCCATAGTCCAGGGGTGAACTACTCACTCATCACTCCGGAGGTGACCATGGCGGTGTAGAGTCCTCCGGGAGATGAATCCCCTCTCCGGCAGGGTGCCGGAGGAGATCTCCGAATCCCCCGAGATGGGATTGGCGGCGGCGGTGTCTCGATAAGGTTTTCCGTATCGTGGTTCTTCGCATCAGGGGTTTCGCGACGGAGGCTTTAAGTAGGCGGAAGGGCAACGTGGGGGGCCACACGAGGGCCCCACACCACAGGTCGGCGCGGCCAAGGCCTGGGCCGCGCCGCCCTATGGTGGCGGCCCCTCGTGGCCCCACTTCGACTCCTCTTCGGTCTTCCGGAAGCTCGTGGCAAAATAGGACCCTGGATCTTGATTTCGTCCAATTCCGAGAATATTTCGTTACTAGGATTTCTGAAACCAAAAACAGCAGAAAACAAAGAATCGGCTCTTCGGCATCTTGTTAATAGGTTAGTTCCAGAAAATGCACGAATATGACATAAAGTGTGCATAAAACATGTAGATATCATCAATAATGTGGCATGGAACATAAGAAATTATCGATACGTTGGAGACGTATCATCCATAAATTTCATCGGTCAACAAATTATAACTTTAACTATGATTTGTAATTACAATCTAACGAGAAAAAAATGTATGAATAAGACTAGTCACAATGGAAAGTATCATAGACTAGTATCATACATATGATACTAGTTTATGATACAACACCTACATACATAGTACTCCCTCCATACCGGATAATAAGGCAAATTTGCCCATAGAAGGCAAACCGAATTATTAGCCAATTACCGGAATTTACTCTCCTCAATTAATGTACTGCATGGGTGGTTTCCTACTTTTCCTCTCCTCCTTTCCTTTTCTCTGCATGCATGCACGATTTCTAAGCCATGCACGGAGCACCTGTGGGCCTAAACACATGGTTCAGCTCCTCTAATTACTCCCACGGATGGAGTAACGAAGCAAATCTCAACCAATCAAACTTTGCCTTAATCCTGCTGCGCAAGGCTATTTGCCTTAGGCTGCTCATAGTGGGAGTAACATAGCTAGTAACATCACACATCTCAAGGCATTTTGGTGACATGGCATGCCAATAAATGAAGAAAGAGAGTGAGGTGGTAACTAGTTATGTTACCATAACATCACACACCCCAAGGCAAAATGAGTCTACAACATAATAAATAACACAATGCATGACACCACATATAAGTTACTACCCACTATGAAGGTAGTAACCTAGACTAGTAACATGACATATGTTACTAGTCTAAGTTACTCCCCACTATGACCAGCCTTATTATCCGGTATGGAGGTAGTATCATGAATTAGTATCATAGTTTCATTCTATTTAATGTTTTGTAGAATCTCAATACAAATATGTGTACATGATGTGTTTGCCACTAAAATTTCTAGCTTTACGTGCTATGATACCTATCTACTTATGATACTAATTTCACCTCTCTCATCATTAATTGATGTGCCACATAGTATCTTACTCCGTATATATTTGGAAAAAGTACTAAATTAGCTAGGAAGTAATTAATCATGCTATTTATTAGCTCTGAAATAATTAATCGTGATATTTATTAGCTCGGAAACAATTAGTAATCGTGTAGTCCCGTAGTAGAAAGAAAGATCCCCACAATTAATTATGGTATTTCTTAGTTGACTTTGTTTTCTTGATATCTAGAAATCAAAAAAAGTGGCTTTATATATGAACTGGAGAGAGTATTTTGATTACCAATTTAAGCAACAAAATATTTGAACTAGCAAAATGATGTTGAAACAATTTTCAACAATATAATGAGGAAGCTAGTATATGCGGGTAGGTGTTTTGTCCAGGCACAGACACACGGTGGATGAACACTCCCGCATGCATGCAATTGAAGAAGTAGGGAAACTGTTTGGCTGCCCAATGCTGGAGATCAGAGTGTCCGTCAATCAAATCAAAAATGCACGAGCGCAACTTTTGGGGCCGAGTAGGTTTGTTTAGGGATCCTGCACGTACGCATCTTGGACCGTTCCCACCACACAAAGACACAGAGTATCTTCCCTTTCGAAAGGTAGGATGCCTATCCCCGACTTGGCTTGGAACTTTGCCATGTTTTGATCCTTGATGGCACCGTACGAGACAGCGAGTTTGCAGCACTGTGTTGCCCTTATCCGAAAATGACGCCAAAGAAAAAGAGGAAAAAGGGCGATATGCTCGGTCGTGGGTCCCTGTCCGTGGGGCCGAGCGGGTCAAGGGCGTTGACGTTTTATCCACGTGGAGCGGCGCCGCGCCCAATCGGGAGAGGAGGCTTCGTGGAACCGGTCCCTGCTAATGTTGACTCCACTCCTAACCCTTTCTCGAACCTGGAGCTAAGAAAAAAATATTACTAGTACGGAGTAGTACTAAAATCCATTGAAAATTGAATGGTTTTAATTGGTGGCCCATCCGGGCCGTGGAAGATCGTGAAATCATGTGATTAAAAAGCGGGGGAGATCCGAGTCTGCTGTGCGTGTGGACTCGCGACGATGCTGCCCGTCAATCAGGCAGGAGCGCCTCAGGATCGGCACCAACCCGAACTCGTCTAGACCTGACCTGACCTGCTCCTGTTTTCTTTAACTTTGTTCGTTTTTGTTGGGGCCAGTAATCTAATGGCAGGAACCTTCTGACCGTGGAAAAACTTCCTCCCTCCCTCGTGCACTACATGCTCACATTAGTCTTTCTTCCCAATACTTCCTCCGTGCTGGTTTATTCGCTAGACACGTAGTTTTAAGACACAAATAAATCAAAAAAAGAAAAACGCCCCCGTGCTGCTCCTCCCGAGCAGCCCGGGCGGAACCCTAGACCCAACCAGCGCCGCCACCCACATCCCGTCCTCCCCCTGCCGCCGCCGGAGGGCGCCGCCGGCAAAGCCCGTGCGACGCCGGCGGCGGCGGGCGCTCCTGCCCGCAGCGTCCTCGCCAACCCTCCTCCCCAACCTCGCTGGGCTCCGCTCCCGTGCGGCCCTCTTCCCCGCGGTGGTCGGTCGCCTCGGCGCCGGCGAGCCGCCGCTCCTCGCGCCCATGGTCGGTGGTCGGCGGTCGGCTCCTCGGTCCCGGCCGGATTCCTCCGCCGCGGAAGGTCTCGCCGGCAGATCTGGCCGTGGGGCGTCCTGCGGGCCTGGGCCGGCCCGCCGCCCTTCCGCCATGGGAAAGGCCCTTCGCAGCTTGTCCGTGCTGCTGCGCGGAGGTGGTGAGGACGGCTCGTCTCGATGCTTGCGTGGGTTACACAGCCGTGTAGCTCCTATCAACGCTCCGGAGAAATCTCGGACCCGGATCTCTCCGGGTCGGGCGATGGCGTCGTCTTCGCGTCGCCGATCCTCTCCGGAGGTATCGCCTTGGAGCTTGACTCGTGTCGGCGGCATCGCCTCACGACTTCTTGCCGGCCTTTGGCTCGTTACCTTGCGGACGAGGCCGTGGTCATGGTGGCCCGAGCAGTGCTGCCTAGATGTCCCGGGGTGGCCTCGGCTTGCGTTGCCCTTCGACCACGGGGGCGACACACCGGTGCCGTCGCCCCAGTCTCGGCTATCCGACGCCCTTCGACTGTGCTTGGTCTCGGCGGCACAACGCCCTTCGGCTTCGCCGACGGCACACCGGTGTCGTCGCACGTTCTCGGCTATCCGACGCCCTTCGACCGTGCCGGAGACGATTCTTGGTGTGTTCTTGTCCGGTCTCCACGTATTCCTCTACCTTTTCCTTGGGTTGCTTGCCTTCGGTGTTGAGGTTCTCACCGGAGAACCTTCCCGGCTGTCGACTCGAGGTGCTCAAGGTGGTGTATCGGTTACGATTTTGCTTTTGCTCGTGCCTTGTGGTGGGACTCGATTCTCGCATCGCCCTTCGACCTCGGGGTCGGCACACCGGTGTCGTCGCCCCGGTCTCGGCTATCCGACGCCCTTCGACCGTACTCGGTCTCGGTTCGCAGGTCCTTCGTCATCGCCCGTTGCTCGCCTTGCTAAATTGTGGTGGTCGTCCCTTGAGATGTTGTCCTCCTGGGGGTTCGGTTGGCTCCGGATGCTAACCTCCTCTTCCTTTTGTGCCCCTGTTTCTAGATTGTTTCTCTGTTTTTATTTATCTTCTACTCCTTTGTATCCCCCTGTAATATCTTCAATTCTGTTTGTAAGAACTTGGGCCTGCCAGGCTACTTTCGATGGAATACAACAAGCGGTGGGGTTTTTCCCCCCCGTCAACCTCGAAAAAAAAAAAGACACAAATAAATATATTTAAAAAATACAAATTATTATGTATTATAAAAATCACATAACTGAAAGCATAGCTTAAATATGAATCCAATAGTATAATTTTTGAGATGTACTATTCCTATTTTCATGACAAAATTCATGGTCAACTTTTCTCTTAAAAAACATACTCACCTAACAAACTGGAAGGGGTAGCAAAAATAGAGCACCCCGTATTGCACGGCAAAAGAGTAGAGACTTTTTTTTGCGAAATACATTTACTAGAAGCAAATTAGCGACTGACCTGTGTGATTTGGCTGCCACGTATAGTTGGATGAACATAGGGATGGCAATGGTACCCATTACACGTGTACCCGACGGGGAAAAACCCATTAGTAATATAGGTATTAGAAAATGGGGCCTATTCAGTATTCCAACATACTTAATTTTTCCCTAATCACGCATTCATGTAGCTAGCCTGAATCTCACACTTCCATGTCCCACGGTGGATGTCACTGGCATGTTAATTCGGATTACTACCTAATTAGGGTATCTTCACCTCTCGTTCCGTGACTAGCGCAATACATATGTAATTTTGCGTGAACGCATCCCGATGTGTTGATGTGAATGTGCAAAGTGCCGATGTTTTATGATGTGTTGCTATTCATAATATGTGTTGATGTTTATAGTGTGTTGTTGTTGTTGTTGTTTGTAAATTATGGTTACATGTTGTTTATGATTATTTTATAGCTTAAATTTATGTGTTGGAACCGCGATTATTTTTTAACCTGATCATGACGGCTATGGGAAAACTTGTACCTGTTCACATGTATATATCCCGATGACAAAAGAACGCCTCCCGAGCCTCATGCTTAGGCGACTCCGAAGGCCGCCTGAACCTATCCAAGGCTTCTCCATCATGATCCCCCTAGCCGCTGCTGCGCACTAGCGCCATGGCGGCATGGATCGGTTGTGTCTTGGGGCGGAGAAGCACGACCTAAGCACGCATATGAGATGGTCCTTGGAGGACAAGATGAGGTGCATTGCGAGGCGGCGCTAGGCTAGGGAAATGCAGATGAGGCGACGACCCTCGGCGATCTCCGACACGCTACTGCGGAGGCATGACCGACGATAGAATAGCCCCACTAGGGGATAGATCTGGGCCTGCAGGTCGTGGGCTCTGCGTGCATCGACAGGACGCAGCTATGACGCGGCAGAGCGTGGCATTGAACTATGTGGCGGCGGCACGGGCCCGATTTGGGCCTAGAGGGATGAGTTCCATGGGCGTGTTTAGTGGCAGTCCCTCACGACTGCCCATCGTGGATGATGCTTGACATGCGGGTCTTCATTTGAATGTGCTCCGTTTGTACATCGCCGAAAGGGATCAACGGCGGCATGTGTTGTTTTGTCCTCTGCAGAGGGCTGGTGGTGTGGGGGCTACTAGTTTGGACAAAATAAGGGAGGTATGACCCTAATGGTCTTCTTGTGACAAGTCGCCAATCTACTTGATGCTGCCCCCCTCGATCTGGCCGCTGACGAGTTTTGGTCTTCCTCTCGAAGATCTCCAACGATTGACGCATCGTGAATACCTAGATTGGAACCGGTCTGGCCGTGCACACCCTTATCTTAAACCAATGAGGCTTCATGAGTGTGTGGCGTGGGCCTTCTCTTTCTTGTTGGTGCCATGGAACATGTGTAAGTATAGATTTCCTAGATATTGAGAGAGGTGGAGAAAGTCATGGTGATTGGGATTAGAGGTTTTGAAGTTGGCGGGGGGAGTAGTGCATCGGTTGCGATGAAGACATGCTACACATGCTTCTTCATGTGTGTCGGTCGACTTTTGACTTGGAGATACAACCTTGCAAGAGGTGGGTGGTGGAGAAGTGTATTGGTTGCCATGAAGACATAATACACATGCTTCTTTCTGTGTGTCTGCTGACTATTGGCTTGTAGCAGCGACCTTGGCAAGAGGGGGCGGCAGCACCGAAGGACTACGGGTGCTCCTCGAGCACGGAGTCACGGTTTCCTATGCGAAGATTCAAGGTGTGGCTTTCATTGGTTGTACCTTCCAATGACCTTTATGAAGGCATTTTTTTGTTTTTTTTAACGGGGCATTTTTTGTGAAATCGGAGTTTCTCCGGTGCGAAAACCAAAGACATAAGATTTGACTACTACAATGTTAGTGCATTGTTTCCTTATTAATGGTGCCGCTTTTGGAGTATCTTTTTTGCAGTCCGGGTGTTGTTTTCGGTGGTGGTCAGGCTGCTACTGTTGCTAGTGTTTATGACCATGACGGGGCATTGTATTCTCTTTTTTCATCTTTCTTTTTGCATTCTTGTTGTTTTTGGAAATTTTGTTGATATAGATGCCGCCGTGATGTAAGTGGTGTATTTGAGATCTTAATGTAGTGTAGAAAATGTATGCTAGTAACAGCTGGTGGTATATGTTCATGGTGTCATCCCTAGATAGACCGTACTACGTAACATGGTAGCAGCTGGTGGTAAAAGCTGGATTAATAAATATTCTTTCCATTTTTCGTGAAAATGGGGTAACTTGCAGGAGGTGTCGACGGCGGCCGGCGGTACGTATGAGCAATGCGATGTTGAAAATGGTTGGACCGACAGGCGAGGTCGCCATTGCAGACTTGGAAAAACGGGGCGTCCCACGTCGCTTTGCACGGGCCGTCGTCGCCCCATAAATTTGCCGATTTCTTAACGAGCTAGGCTTGTGATCCGTGGAGAAAAGTTGGAGCAAAAGCGCAGACCAGCACGAAAATAACATGCATGGAGCCAAAGCCAGTTGCCGTCCGTCTCCGCGCGCCTTGGCCTCGCCTCGCCGGAAAGGGAGATCCGGTCCTCGTGGGCCCCACGAGGGAGTCGTCGTCGCTCCGGCCAGTCGGAACACGCCACGTGTGCTGCCGCACTGACGCAGCGCCTGATGTCAGACCCGGAGCTGGGCCTTTTTTATACGCGGCCCCGCCCCGCCCCGCCGGGGAGAGACTTCAGACTCCCCCACTCTCTTCCTCCTTCTTCTCCTGTAGCCTCTCTCTCTCCGGGCACACACGTTTCTACTGTTCTCGGTCCATCTTCTCCGAGGAGGCGTTCCATTTGCATGGAAAAGGGCCACCTCGGTGGCGGCGGACTCGCTCTCGACGCGTCGCCGCGCCCGCTCGGATTCCTCAACCTGCTCTCGCCGCCGCCCTTCCACAGGAGCATGGAGGCGGACGACGGCAGCGCTAGCGGTAGAGGGCGGAGGTCCGTGGAGGTGGACTTCTTCTCCGACGAGAAGAAGAACATGAAGAAGAGCCGGGTCTCGGCCGCCGACGCGGAGGAGGAGCGCAATAAGGGCCAGGACGCGGCGTCCATCAAGAAGGAAGACTTCACCATTAACGTACGTTGCTTATTAATTCCTCGATCGCCCATTCATTCTTAATTACCACGTCAGCTAGTAAGTAGTACACGGGATCTTATTAGTACTTTGTACGTGCGTGCAGCTCCTTCCGGGGAACAACAACGCGAGGAGCGACCGGTCGACGGTGGTGGACGACGACGCGGCGTCCCGGCGGCACGCGGAGGACAAGAACAGCCGGAACGCCAGCGAGGTACCACTACGAGTCAATCTCGGCCTCCTTAATTTGAACGGTGCAAAATTATGCATCCATGGTTGGTTGGATCTGAAGCGATCTAGCTAGATGATTAACTCACGCGCGCGTACGTGTCGTCGTCTACTTGCAGCTGGCGGCGATGCAGGCGGAGCTGAGCCGCATGAACGAGGAGAACCAGCGGCTGCGGGGGATGTTGACCCAGGTCACCAACAGCTACCAGGCGCTGCAGATGCACCTCGTCGCGCTCATGCAGCAAAGGAACCAGCTGCAGCTGCCTCCGGCCCAGCCGCAACAACAACCTCCGCATCACGAGGTATTCCTTCTTTCTTGCTCCACATAGCTAGCTAGCCACCAGTCCAAGTCAAACCACACCAAAAATTAACTCTTGTTTTTTAGGATGGCGGTAAGACCGAGCAGGGTGCCATGGTGCCCAGGCAATTCCTCGGTTTGGGTCCCTCCGGCGCCGGCGCTGATGTGGTGGAGGAGCCGTCCAACTCGTCCACGGAGGTCGGGAGCCCGCGTCGGTCCTCGTCCAATGGAAACGACGACCCTGAGCCAGCGGCTGCCGGGCCCGGCGGACACGCGATGAGCGGCCAGCAGCTGGGGGTAGCGCCCAAGGGCCATGACCAGCAGCAGCAGGCGCAGGAGGCCACCATGAGGAAGGCCCGCGTATCCGTTCGCGCGAGATCAGAAGCTCCAATCGTAAGATTGCTGCTGCTGATTCATTCTTGTTCGTCAATTAATCCGGCCGAGTTTATTTATTTATTTATATATATTTGCAATCCAATTGTACCTACTCCCAGCTAGCTGCTCATCTTACTGGATTATTACTTGTGTTGCAGATCGCCGATGGCTGCCAATGGAGGAAGTACGGGCAGAAGATGGCCAAGGGCAACCCTTGCCCACGCGCCTACTACCGCTGCACCATGGCCACCGGCTGCCCGGTGCGCAAGCAGGTAACTAACAAACTAGCTAGCCACCACGACTGCTTCAGCTCTTGGTCAATGGTGTACGCGCGCGCGTCTACCGTATCTCAGAGGGCCGGCCGGGTGTATGATTGCATTGGTCTAACTTTCTTCTTCTTTATCCGTGATGATTGATTCGCTTTGACCAACAGGTGCAGCGATGCGCCGAGGACCGCAGCATCCTCATCACCACGTACGAGGGCACCCACAACCACCCGCTCCCGCCGGCGGCGATGGCGATGGCGTCCACCACGTCGGCCGCCGCCTCCATGCTGCTCTCGGGCTCCATGCCCAGCGCCGACGGCCAGGGCCTCATGAGCTCCAACTTCCTCGCCCGCACCGTGCTGCCCTGCTCCTCCAGCATGGCCACCATCTCCGCCTCCGCGCCATTCCCGACCGTCACGCTCGACCTCACCCACGGCCCGCACGGCCCGCCGCCGCCCAACGCCCTGCCGCTCAGTGCCGCGCGGCCGGCCGCGCCGGGGCAGTTCCAGATCCCGCTCCCCGGCGGCGGGATGGCTCCGGCCTTCGCGATGCCGCCCCACATGCTGTACAACCAGTCCAAGTTCTCCGGCCTGCACATGTCGTCCGACTCCTCCTCCGTCGATGTTGCGCAGTTCGCGCAGCCGAGGCCGCCGGCGATGGGCCAGCTGTCCGACACCGTCAGCGCGGCCGCCGCGGCGATCACCGCAGACCCCAACTTCACGGTGGCGCTCGCGGCCGCCATCACGTCGATCATCGGCGGCCAGCACGCGGCCGCTGCCGCCGGCAACAGCAACGCCAACAACAACAACACAAACAGAAACAACGACAACAACAACGACGACGTGACCATGACGACGAGCAACAACACCAACAGCGAGACGCAATGAGCGGCAAGCTTCTTCGTCCATGCCGATCGAACGAGTTCAGATAGGTTTGCAAGTTATACAAGCGCCGAGGCGCGCATGAATGGCGTTCCATTCTTCTTTGTTCAGGATTAGGTTCTCTCTTGAGATCTCCCGTTGGTTTTGACACCACAGAGGCTCAAGCAGGCAAGATATACAATCACTTTTTCTTTCGTGGGTGACAAACAGAGTTGTATTAGTTCATTTCTTCTCCTTGGTTCTCTTCTTCCATCGATCGCCAACAGTTGTTGATATTTCCATGCACTGTAATAATAGTAGTACAGTAGTAAATGAGTACAATAATAACGCCTCCCGAGATTTTTGGATGCTAGTCAATGCAAAGGAAGTCTACAGAACAATGACAGCTTACTGGAAATCCATCTACGTGTTTGTTCACATGCTCAGATTTTTCTCCCAATTCCGTTTATTGGCTTGTTTTGTTTCGATCGCCTTCTTCCGATTGGCATTTTCAAACAAGTCACTGCCCAGCCGGCTCTCTAGGATGTCATCGGTTCGGCGAGGACCAAGTCAGCAGCATGGGGCCCATCAAGTAACATGCCTGCTCGGACTGCTCGCCTCGTCTCAGGTCCCCCTTTGAACAATTGAAGTTTGAATATGCACACACTTCCAAATGAGAAAATTGCAGCTTTTTTTATTTTTTGCGAAAAGGATCCTTAATCTATTAACATCAACAATAGTATGAAAAACACTAAAGATAAAAAATACTACAAATAGGTATTTGGACCACCTAGCGAAGACTACGAGCACATGATCGAGCCAAAGACGGGGTCCTCGCCCCTCCATCACCAAAACCGGGCAAAGCATCAACTGTTGTCAATGATATAAGAACCGTAGATCGGAAAAGCCAAACCTGTAACCACACTAACGAACACGAAGACAAATCGGATCCTAGGAGATCCACAGGGCACAAAACTCCACACGCCCTCCGCCTGTGCTAGGTTCACCACCGTAACGAGGATAGGGCGATGGAACCTTATTCTCCCATGAAGATGTAGCTGTCGCCTTCCCATCCTGAAAAGACACTGAAAGGCCCTCCCGGTGGTGAGAGACCAAGGTCTGCCACACCTAAGCTCCACGAACTAAAAGGCCATCAAAAGCGGGGTTGAACGGTGGCTCTGCCCGCGGAGGGCTCATAATCCCTAGCCGCCGCCTGGGGATCGCCTCTCTACTCTCAGTACGATGTATCCCTCTCGGATCGTTTGGCCTTTACACATATAAGAAAATTGCAGCTTACACCATGCTTTGTGGTATTTTGTAGCACAACACACAGAAATAAGACCATTTTTCCGGATAGCACATTTTTTTTGATGACTTGGTATCCAACGTGGAGAGTAGGCGAGTGCAAGTAGAATTTATAATTTGTTGCACAAAACACCGTTGTTTGGTGATATTGTTGCACATAACACAAAAAATGGGCATCATAACACGTGGAAAAGTAAATATTTGAGCAACACAATTATATAGAACATGTGTCCAATAGAACATTACAAGCTTCAAAAGTTTTACCACCTCCAAAAGCCACATACTAAAGAATAAGTATTCGAATTTGCAACATACAAGCAATTCAACATTCCTCATGGAGAAATCCATCAACTTGGGTATCTTGATTCACACTCTGCTCGAAATGTTAGCTAACCGTACTTCGTCAAAGAGCTCCAACCTACAACAGTTGCAAAATCATTAAAAATGCAAAATAAGTAAAGTTTAACTCTAGGAAAATCAATATACTTTGAGTGAAAAAAAAGTGCACCAGAAGTACACCCAAACTAGCTCTTTTTTTTTGAGGTACCCAAACTAGCTCTTTTGTTGTACCCCTAAGGGCATGGCCAATGCATAGCCCCAGGGGTGTTGCCTCGCAGCTTTATCTTGGTTTGGGTGGTCCAAATTAGGTTCGGATAAGGAGGTAGTCTTTTCATCAGGAGGCAGCCTCTTCAGCCATAAATTGGAAACTGAGTGGAAATGTGAGAGAGAAAGAGAAATACCAAATCAGCTTTTGAGAGAAAGATATATTAATGGAACCATAACATGGCATGCATATGTCAAAAGTTTTATCTAAACCTAGTTAAACAGCTGCCTCCATTGCTCATGTTCTAAGAAAGAAAGTCTTCTTTTTGCAGGCTACTTGATGACGATATCTATACTTGAGTTGGTGATGTTATGGTCGTACGTACTTTGCAATTTGCAATTTGCACTTTGCACTTTACCTTACTCATTAGCATCATCATGGGCGTTAAATCACTTTTCCTTGGTATGTCAGCACGCTCGTTCTCCTGCTGCCAAATCAAATACTAATTACTTGCCAAAAATCTCTCTAATTATCATTAAGGCTAAGCACACCGTTATAGGAAATCTTAGTTTCCAAATCTGTTCTGGTATACCATCCTATCACTTTTCCACGCATGTCAGCACTCAGCAACGTTCTCTTGCTGCCAAATAAAGTATTAATTTACTTGCCAAAATTTATTTAATTATCATTAAGGACGAGCACGCCATTATAGCAAATCGTATTTTCCGAATCTGTAATTGATTTTTTCCATCAACTTGGCTTGTCCCGGGCCGAACCATGTATTTCCCGTGAACTGCTAACCCACATATCCCTCTACCCCGCCTCACATATTTTCTTTAGAAAAACATATAAATTGGACCATCGATTAAACTTTTGCATGTGCACTTTAAATTAGGAGAAAATTAGGAGATTGGGGGCGGCATGGAATTTATCATGGATCTACAAAATACAACTACTAGGTAGTAATACATGATTTACCTAAGCGATGATGCCTCCGGCGAATGGAGCAGCCGCGCCCCGCGCCATCACGGTGACCGAAGTTCGGCGAGGCATCTGATCTTTCTAGAGCCGGCTGCAGGCTGCTGGCTATGCCCTAACATCGACATACGACGGCAATCGGAACCAGAATCTCGGTAAGGTAAAAGCTTACGGCTGTAATGGCCCATCTGTGGCCTCAAGGCCATAGTTTTATTTAGCGAAGCCTCTAGCCCGAAGGCAGTTCTCTACCGAATAATGATCGTAATTGGATGGTATTGGCCAATTGGGCTTGGCCTTGCGTGGGTACAGGAAGTTACACATCTATTCCCCAACTTATTTGTTCACCTAATGGTCGGAAATAAATCACAATTAGCTGTTACATACCACACTTATAGCTGAGATTTGTTGTATGCTCGCCCCTGTCTCCTCCCCTGGACTTGAACCGCTTCCAAACCTTGCCCACAAGAAAAATAAATTGCTAACTTATTCATTACTTGATATCTCAGAAGATCATCGAAAGATACCGACATAGCGCGAGAATGATTGAAATTACCTTTGGATCATATCCTGCATGCTTTGGGAATCTTCCAAGTTTCTCGTTAATGGGTCGTAGACATCAACTCTCCCATTATCAATTTGAATGTCTAGCAGAATCCAGTGAAAGCTGCACACGTATATAAATATGTCAGTAACTCATCAATTAAACTTGTGAGTGAATGGACATAACAAAGTTAGATCGTCACCTGAAATTGCAAGGAAACAATATGTGGTCATAGAAATTTTGATCCTTTAGAAACCTTAGAAGGTTTTCCTCCGTCTCATTGGGCTTATTAGTTAGCGCTATGTATATGTACTTTATCTGGGTCAATGAACCCAACATTTAGGATGCCCTTACTTTTACAGACCAGGATCTTCAGTCTGCATAAGAGTACAAAAGGATATAATGAGGATAATTACATGCAATAAATTGAACAACTAAAATAACTGAATAACTTATATGTAGACAACGAATTGAACAACTTACATACAATAGCAACTCATGAGAGATTTGTCGAGGGCATCACAATTGTACATCTGGAAGTGTTCGTCAAACTCGACATGGATCTCTTGCTGTCGGCCATAGTACTCCTGTGGGACTTTCGCCATGATCATTATTCTCCCATTCTTTCCGGCAGTCAGGTACCATGCATGCAACTGACGCATATGTGTTCGCAGTTCAAGCAACCTCTCTTTGCTGACATGAGCTTCCCCCATGACAAATTTAGGCTTAGGGGCTACAACAGCCTTGGGAAACAACTCGTCTTGGGAAGCCATAATTTCGTCAACACTCATACCCCATTCAGTCGCCCACTTCTTTGCTTCTTCCAGACTTTGCTGCTGCACCAGGGGGGAGGGGGAAACTTGTCCGGATAACACCTTGGGAAGGCATAATTTCGTCAACACTCATACCCCATTCAGTCGCCCATTTCCTTCGCCTCGGCCGCATCGCGAAAAGAATTCACACCTTTTCTATAAGAGGGTGTGATTCGGTCACCGTACAACTGTATATCAAACATTATCATGACCCTAAAATTAGTACCGCACGATCTAAATGAAAAACTAGTTCCTAACCTTTTAGGACAAGTGGAAAATAAGAGGAGGAAGGTTAAGTGTGGCTCGGACACCCCATATCATGTTTATTTTCTAAAAACTCGAGTGGCGAAAGTAAAAAAAGACTATGGCCACACTCAACAACACCTCTAGTGCATACTAGTAAAAAAAGACTAGCACAAACCCACACTCCTCCCACCAGGAAAAAAAAGAGAGTGAGGAGGGGTGCTGCATTGTATCTCAAACCGGGACACATGAATCCTAACGAACTGGGACCAATGGGTGTTGTACGCTTGGACGTTTTTGGGGAGATGTAGCCAGGCCTTTAATCCTGGCCCCTGACACGGCCGGGATAAATAGAACCTGACAAAAGGCCTGTTTTCTACTAGCGTATTGTTTACTATTAGTCTATTACCATCCATTCTATTTTGTTTCCAGCGTGTGGAGAGTGCACTACGAGCCCAATTAATCTCTGGGTTCATGCTGACTCGTTTTTTCTCTTTCCCTTACGGAAATTTTTGAGCTAAGAATAATACTGTAAGGAATGAAGATCCCATAGTTCTTGACACCACCATTACCAAAGGCAGAATTGCAGAGAAATTTCCAAAGTAATGAACTATGCATATATCATCATTTAATAACATTGGTTCCGGCTCAAGATCACTTCTAACGACAAATAATTAAACTATACACATCGTATGTGTTTTTATTATTGCAATTTGTGATTGGTTCCTTTTCAGCTTTCAGCATTACTTCACCTACAATGCGAGGATGAGGGGAACACAGGTTCCAGATGGAGTCATTTACATTGATGGCATTGGAGGCTTTGGAGCATCTGAGAGCTCTGTGTGGTCGGTTCTGCCGGTGATGATGCTGAAGATGGCTTTGAACGGGTATTACCTATTTTTCAGAAACTTTTGTATCGATATTAAGAATTTCTTTTTTCATCTTAACCTTTTGAATAGACACAAGCAAGAAGTTCCCGTCTTCTCATAAATAGAGAGATACCAGAAGCTTGAGCCATGGTTTTCCATCTCCAAAGCTCTTATTTTACAAGTAATCATGATCTTATAGTTTTGGCAGGCCAACGATATGTATTGTCGACATAAATAATTATGAGGCTCTTAGTTTGCAGAGTAATTGTAACATCCCAACTTTTGCAACCTTGTTTAGTTGTCTAGAGTGCAAAAATCAGGGGGAATAAAAACTTTTTTCTTTCTCTAGTGTTGACATGTTTTGATTGCAAAGCTTGTTTGGCTTTGTTTGTTAAGTGATAATTGCTAGTACTAACTAAATTACCTCAACCCACATCTTCTAGTCTCAAGAAAAATACTCATGCTATGACCCCTCTTGTATTAGTTTAATCTTCTCTCTTCAAAAGTATTTTAACTTTTTGACACAACACAAAACCTCTTTTGTTTTGTCTTTTGACTCAAAGCTTTAATTCAAAAGTTCTTGACAAAAATCTTTTCTTTAAATTGGATATGTTCACTTAGATCATAGTATCACCATAGGGGTTTCTAAAATTATTTTTGACACAAGTATTTGCCAAATGGCATACCCCTACTTTGTGTGACTTTAAAATTTTATAAAAGCTTTTATATGCAGCTTTGGTTTTCAAAAGTAAAATGGAGTGATCCATATTTTATTCTAATTCGACTATGGATCACCCTACTCTTATAGAAACTCTCTCTCATGTCAAAGGTTTCAATTAAACTTTTTATCTAGTTTAAATCAAATAAGGGCTAGAGACACCAAAAATAATTAGAGGACTATTTGTTCTGTGATCAAATATTCCTGGCATTCTTTGCCACTAATATATCTCATTGATCTATCACTTAACATCATCACTCCATATGTTCAAGATCTTGGTAAATGACCTTTGATTAACAAAAGGATTAATATCTAGTTGCCTCTCTATCTCTCCTAGATCATCCAACTTGGCCAAACCATCTTATGTCTTGATGGCCTTCTATATATCGTCTTGTCTTGATCCCAATATTGGCACCTTATCCTGAGGGAACTTAAAAAAACATCATCTATGAGGATCAGTACTATGTCCCTTGGCAATGATCCAAATTTTCAAATATGTAGGTTCCCTCCAATTTCCTAAAACCCTAAACCCTTTTTGTTCTCTATTTTGACTACTAAAATATCTCTAGTCATTGCCATACTATTTTCAAACCTTTCCCCTAATAAAATTAGGAAATGTGAGTGGTATTTTATATCAGAACATTTTTCAAAACTCTATCTTGGGCCTAACCATTCCTCAACATCATCTTGTTTATCTAAATCTTCTAAATTGAGCAATGCCCTTGCTCATTTTGGCATGCACTAAAGAAGGGCCGGCCATGCCATGCTTTGGCATGTGTGTGTGCCCTACTCTTCCTCCTCCTCCTCCTCTCTCTCTCTCTCATCTCTCTAGTTTTTGGTCAAACCCCCAAGACCCCTTGCACCAGCACTTTTCCCTCCTCTCTCTGGTTGACCCACTGTAGCACTACACCTCCCCCTCTTTGTTTGCTAGTGCTTGGAAGAAATGAGATGGGGAGGGAGAGCACATACACATGCACATGTCGGTTTTGGTCAAAATCTTGAGGGAATCTTGTTGCAGCCCTCCCCACTTCATACTAGCACAAAACAACACCCTCTCACACTCACCTACATCCATACTGTCCCCCTAGCCAACCTTAGACCTCCCTCTTGTCTCTCTTTTCTTGGAAGCCCGAGACAAGGGAGAGGGACTTGTCCCTCTCAGCTCGCTTCCCTAGCTCCCCAGCCGTGGTTGTCTACGACACCCTACATCACCACGTGCGTCCATAGCACCCTCCAGTTCGAGATGGTGCAGCCCGGCTCACCCCTACACGCCCGTGGACACCCCCCACCCGCGGTGACCACATCACCAAGCGCACATCCAAGCCGTGCAGACCACGCCCCTGCTACGTGCGTTTTGATCTTGCACGACGAGCAAGCCATGCACAACCTACCTCCAAGACATGCTCTCGCTCCACGCCTCGCTGTTCTCTGCATGCACTTGTCATCGCCATTTGCGCGTCATTTCGTCGAACACATGGCAGAATGACGAGACCCCTCTGTTTCCTATCGTTCCAAGCACATCTCGACAGCCACTCCATTCCAAATGGTCTGCTCGACCTGCAGGTGCAGCGACGCTGCCCCTCTCAGCCACTCACGATCTGCAGTCCACCCTCTCCCTCCGTGAACACACCCTGTCCACCGTGCACCCGCCCGCTTCGGTATTAAGGCCGCAGCACCCCCACCCTCCCACTAACTTCGCCACCACACTCCCTCACCACTCCACCCTCCACACCAGAAGAGAGAAAGGCTCCATCTCTCCCTGTTCTGCGTGCTCGTAGCCGACACCGCTGCGGGACGGTGGACATTGCCGTCGGACTACACCTCCTCTTCCCTCACTCTGTGTACCACCCAACGCGCCTATCCATGCTGCTTCTAACGCACCTCCTCCCTCTGTCTAGGTTGCTCGAGAACCGCTGACTGTTGTTCATCCTGGCGCCGGTGAGCCCGTCTGCGGCGGCGTCTGGGAGCATATCCGCCGGAGCCGGAGCTGATGCTGCACCGCCTCGAGCCGTCGAGACCTCCACGACCCCTCCGCTTCATCCCCGGCCAACCCTAGGTGAGAACCCCCGGCCTACATGTCGCAGCAAGGAAGAAGGTAATGACGCCGTTTGATTTCAATCCAACGGGTGCAAGCAGATTCCGCGGGTCCCGCGCGCTGACTCGGACGGCCGTGACCTTGCCCTTTCAAACAGCCCCTCCCGGGCGCGGCTGCGATGGCAGTGGGCCAGTCCGGCGCTGTATGGCCCAGATCAGGCCGATTTGGCCCAGATCCTCTTTTTCTTTTCCTATGAAATGCGAGTTCCTGTTTAGAAACAAATCCACTAAAAATTCCAAGCTTTACCAAATTGCACGACTCAAAATCCTGGATGCTCCTGATAACATTCCTAACAACATACAATTGCATGCATGTGCTTTATTCATCCACATTTGTGATGCTAAATAAGTTCCTAAAAAGTTGTTGTTTCAGTATTTAAATCTTTGAGTGAATTGTGTACTTCCTTTTTGAACGAAACCAATTTTTTTGTGTAGTACCTTTATTTTGGCATAGGGTACACATGGAGAAGTTTTCTGGATTGTGCATGGTTTAGACATTCAGATCTGGCCAGTAGGCTCTTGTGTGATTTTTAGTTTGAAAAATAAAACTGTTTTTGCAACAAAACCAAGTCCCAATGCTTGATATCATATTGTTCTACAATTATGTCAGGGGAAATATTTGTGTGACCTATATTTTATTTCTAGGGATTTTATAACCAAAATAGTGTGCCTTTTCAGTATAAAAATTATGGTAATTGTTTTATAGCCCAGAAAAATGCCAAACCAATTTTGGTAGTTCACATTTGTCAGTACCTATCCTTTGGGATGTTTTTTTATGGATTAGTCTGCTCTAATACTTGTGTGCCTTGGAATTGGACTGATCTAGTTTCCGCATTGTTAAAATCTTTAAAAAATATTGAACACTTATCTGTGTTTGATTCCAGTGCGTGTGTGTTCCACATGTTACTAGCTTCCAGTAGAGGTGCTGCATGACTTTTTGCGACTCGCAGAAAGATTTAGGCCAATTATTTGGTCCCTAAGTCATTTCTGGTTTTATAAAATCATAACTATTGTTTTAAAAACCCAAATTGAGTGAATCCATTTTCTGTATCTTTATAAAGTCAAGATTTACTGTCTGTGATTTTAGCAAACTTTGTATGCATTATTCTGGAGTGGCTGTTAAACTGATGCTAGTGCTTATTTTACCCATAGGGCAATTGGGTTGTTTTTGTTTAAAATGTTTTGTAATGAACTTTGGCACCAGACCCTTTCTGGTGGTTTCGAAGATTCATTACCTACTAGTATTAGTGTGGATTATATCTTGGTGTGAGCTAGATCGATCCTTTTAGCTTATAGCTGTTATGTTAAGGCCTTTTCGAGTAGCGGTAAAATAAGCCCCTTTATAAATAAATGACCATCTGGCCCTAGGTGCTATTTATTTTGTGTGTTTAGTGCCTCTGATTGAGTGGTTTGATACTGGTTTTGTATGAGTGGTTGATTCTATGGCCATGTGTTGATTGTTCCCCCTTTTCTTTTGCGATGTCAGAATGCGAACGCTATCGGAGAAGGAGAGGATCTTGGTGAGGAATTCGAAGAGGAAGAAAGAGCAGATGATTCATGAAGATGAAGTCCAGGGACATATATCCAACAAAGGCAAGCCACCTCTTGATGCATATCTCACCCTACATTATCTTGCTCTTGCATTGTTAGTTATTTTATAAATAATGCATGGTTTATTTATTTATGTGGGTGGTTATTGCCACCCGGAGTTTTATTATTCCACCCTTAGGGTGCAGCCCTCGCTGGTACCTACTGATCAAACCCCTATTAGTGATATGGTGCTTACCACCTTGTCATCCTTGTCGCCATTTTTCAAAGAAGAGTTGAACTATAGGTTGGGAGCCCTGGAAAAATGTTTGTGAAAATGTTTTCAACAAAAGAAGTTATTCGAAAACCTTGGAATGGGATAACCCTGCCCAAGTGTGGTTTTATGAGAGGAAAAAAAGGTTTGTGGAAAGAAAAATTGCTGGAGGAAAGTGGAGATGAAAAATTGTTTTCTAAAAACCTTGGTGACCATAGTACGAAACCGGACCTAGCCAGTACAACCACATTACCCTTAAGTGGGATGGAGCGTAGCGTAGTACTTTGTCTCGCCTTAGTCTGGGTCCTGCAAGTGTAAGGGGTAGTCCGAGCATGGACACCTATCGAACGTTGCCTTCCCAACGAACCGGGGTACAACCTATGAGCTCCCATTGAATAATACCCCGCAGTTGGCCGCGGCATTCCGGAGGGTCGAGCTGGTCGGGGCATTTTATACTCTTGGGTAAACGACCCCTCAGACACTGGTGTTGGGAGGTACAACTCTAGGCGGCATGTCTTAGGCTATGACGAGCAAGCGAAAAACTAAGATCGGTTATCCGAACCTCGCGTTTTGACGCTTGATGAACCAGGGATGATCCCGATGGATTTATCGGATCTTGTGGGGAAAGTGTACAACCTCTGCAAAGTGTAAATCTATTCGAATAGTCGTGTCCGCAGTTATGGTCATGGGAATGGCGGTACTTGGCATTAGAGGAAGGTTTTGTTTTACCAAAATATTTTCCAAAAGGATTTGAAAGAGTACCTGGGAGGTACGGAAAAATACTAGTGGGACTGGAGGAAATGTACCTGGGAGGTACGGTGGAAAGTTGGAAAAGCTATTTTGGCCATATGAGATGGCCGGAAAGGAAAATGGGTCACCCTTACCTATTAGTCTTCAAAAAAAAAACTTGTTTTCAAAAAGGTTTTCAATAAAGATATAGACACTACTAGGAAAAGGCCTATAGATGGAAATAGGCCTACCGGTGCACCAGCAAACCCATGCGCCGGTGGCAAATAGTGCCGGCGCACCAATATGTCGCCGCGCCGGCGATGGAGGCTTACTGCCGGCGCACAAGCAAAAAAGATGCGCCGGCGATAAATTTCAAAGAGGACCAGACCAGACCGAAAAAATCGAGCCCCTTACTGCCGGCGCACCACCATGTTGGCGCGCCGGTGGTAAGTTTCTTATTGCCGGCGCTGCAGCATAATGGTGCGCCGGCGGTAAGGGCAGCCATAATTTTCCCTCTACACCCCCCCCCCCGTCCCCCCCGTGGACCGCCTTTTCAGTTTTGAAAAAAATAAAAGAAAAGGATAAAAAATTCAAAAAATAAAATCCTTTGAAATGCCCATGTAATATGTGATCTAGTTTTAGTGAAAAATTAAAAATATGAATTTCGATGTATTATGCAAAATGGCATCATCTTTCGGTAAAACGGGATTTCTGGTGGCATACGACCTCCGATGAAAAACTTTTTTATATCAAAATCGATCTACGCGAAATTTCCTATTCGAATTCAACGGCCTACGGCCGTTTGGACAAAAAATGGATTCGTCAATTGGAAAACAGAAACAGGACTTTTTGGAGATTTAAGATTTGGGTGAAAAAAAATAAAAAAATTACCCCCGGCGCACCACCCTACTTGGTGCGCCGGCAGTAACAGGGACTATATATGCCAAACCCGCCCGGTGCACCTTCTCTCTCTTCCATTTCCCCCATCTTCTCTTTCACTTCTCCTCCTCCTCTCTTCCTCCCTCCGGCCACCTTCTCTTCTCCTCCACTTTTCCCCCTCTTCTACCTTCTTACCCCTCTAATCCCTCCCTCCAGCGAGCACCTCCTCAAGCTACTCACCGGAGCACCTCCTCAAGCTACTCACCGGAGCACCTCCTCAAGCTACTCACCGGAGCACCTCCTCAAGCTACTCACCGGCGACCACCTCCTCAAGCTATCTCACCGGAGCACCTCCTCAAGCTACTCACCGGCGAGTGATGACCCACAAGTATAGGGGATCGCGGCAGTCTTCGAGGGTAGTAAAACCCAAATTTATTGATTCGACACAAGGGGAGGTAAAGAATACTTATAAGCCTTAACAACTGAGTTGTCAATTCAGCTGCACCTGGAAAAGCACTAGCAACAGGGGAGATGTAAAGGTAGCAGTGATATGAGAGCAGTAGTAACAGTAACACAGCAGCAGTAATAGTAACACAGGAGCAATGGCGCCAGAAGATAGTTGATACTACTTCCAATGACATGTAGAACGAGTATATGATGATGAAAGATGGACCGGGGTTCCCAGCTATCTACACTAGTGGTAACTCTCCAATAACAAGTGTTGGGTGAACAAATTACAGCCGGGCAATTGATAGGATTGAAATAGCATTAAGACAGAATATCAAGATCATTAATCATGTAGGCATGTTTTCCAATTATAGTCGTACGTGCTCGCAATGAGAAACTTGTACAACATATTTTGTCCTACCAGCCGGTGGCAGCCGGGCCTCAAGAGAATCTACTGGATATTAAGGTACTCCTTTTAATAGAGCACCGGAGCAAAGCATTAACACTCCGTGAAAACATGTGTCCCTCACATCACCGCCACCCCCTCCGGTTGTCCCGATTCTTGTCACTTCGGGGCCTTTGGTTCCGGACAGTGACATGTGCATACAACTTGTAGATACAATCTAAGCAATATTATAGAGCTCAAATCTAAGATCATGCCACTCGGGCCCTAGTGACAAGCATTAAACACAACAAGATTGCAGCAACAATAACTTCATAAACTTTGTAGATAGACAATCATAACGTAACAATCCATCGGATCCCGACAAACACAACAACGATTACATCGGATGAATCTCAATCATGTAAGGCAGCTCATGAGATCATTGTATTGAAGTACATGGGGGAGAGAATACCAACTAGCTACGGCTAGAACCCGTAGTCCATGGGGGAACTACTCACGGAGCATGATGGAGGCGATGGCGTTGATGGAGATGGCTTCCGGGGGCACTTCCCCGTCCCGGCAGGGTGCCGGAACAGAGAGTTCTGTCCCCCGAATTGGAGTTTCGCGATGGTGGCGGCGTCCCTGGAGTCTTTCTCGAGTTTCGTCCAGTGGTCTCGCGTTTTTAGGTCGAGAGGGCTTAAATAGGCGAAGAGGCGGCGCAGGAGGGGCGACAGGGTGGCCCCACACCAGGCCGGCGCGGGCCCAGGCCAGGCCGCGCCGCCTTATGGTGTGGTGGCCCTCTGGCCCCTCTCCGACTCTTCTTCGGTGTTCTGGAGCCTTCCGGGAAAAATAGGAGGTTTGGCGTTGATTTCGTCCAATTCCGAGAATATTGCCCGAACAACCTTTACGGAACCAAAAACGAGCAGAAAACGAGAACCGGCATCGTGGCATCTTGTTAATAGGTTAGTTCCGGAAAATGCATGAAATCATCATAAAGTGCAAGCAAAACATGTAAGTATTATCATAAAACAAGCATGGAACGACATAAATTATGGATACGTCGGGGACGTATCAGCGAGCACCTCCTCAAGCATCTCGCCGGCGAGCACCTCCTCAAGCATCACCTCCTCTCACCCCCACAATCACCGACGACTACACCGACAACCACCTCCTCTTTCTAAGCAGATGACCATCGTGGCGGCGGTACATCTCCAAGGCACGACCTAGAACTTGACCGACGACCTAGAACACGACCGACCTAGATCTAGACCTAGATCTAGATCTAGATCTGCTTTTTTTTGAATCCTGGAAAACATAGCACCGGCGAACTAGGCTGGTGCGCCGGTGATAAATCGAGTTACCGCCGGCGAACTAGATGGTGCGCCGGCAATAAGCTTTTATCACCGGCCCGTTCGCACCGGCGGGCTCTGGTGCGCCGGCAGTAGCCCAAATAGGTGCGCCGGCAATAGGCCTTTTCCTTGTAGTGAGAGATGTCATACTCTCGAAAGGAACTATCTCTCACTCCTTGTAACCCTAGAATAGTGCCTATATAGTTATGGCATGACTTGGACCATGCGAACGCTTTCGTCTGAAGTATTTCCACTGTGTGATTGTTGATCTCCAGCCATTGTTGCTTTTATGTAAGTATCTAGTCACGTGACCGTTGTAATCTTTTTATTCGGTACTGTAATGGATGTTGTATTTTATACCAGTTCGGTTATGCCTTCACGACACACTGATCATGGGATCGTGAATGTGTATACACAACGGGTGTTTCGGACAGCTAGTCCGAGGCCCCACAGTAATCTTGATGGAATTACATTCTTGGCACGAATTAGGTAAACAACTAGACAATATGAATCCGAGAGATAAACAGCAGAAGAAGAGTGAGGCTCACAATGGTCAACATGTGATTTGCTGCTTTACATAAGGTGAAAATTGAGTACAAGTAAATAATTGGAACTTTTCCATGATATCTCATAATGAGTGCATAAGGAGAATTTATTGTACTCCCTTCGATTGAAATTTATTGACTCAATTTTATCTAGATATAGAAGTATCTATATACGTTTGTTATCTACGTACATCTGTATCTTGAGTCAATTAAATATGAAAATCGGAGAGAGTATTAGTTTTTGTTAACAATATAAATAATGTAGCATAGTTGGATGACTTTGTAGCTGTGGAAGGTTTTCTTCGCATGGTATTATTCTCAAAGTATATTTTCGGACTGTTGTTCCATTCTCAACTGCTTAGGTACTTAGATGCGTTACCTTTGCAAATTTCAATCAGGTTGCTCCATGTATGATTGATGTGTAACGGTCACGCAGCAAATACTTGCAATTCAAATAGATCTGTAACAACAATTTCATATATATCTTGAAAAGTGGGCTGAACCATGAGCTATTATTTTATCTCGACGCACTAGAGGGCGGAGATCTACCATCCTTCAGCCAAGGTAGTAGTCCAGGCTTGTAGATGCACTATGCGTTGTATTTTCGGATATTATAGTATAATTTTATTAAAAAATATGGCCTCTTAAACATGTTTGCCAAGGCTTCCGAAAGCTTCCAGGTCCGCAAATGACTATATCGCTAGAATTTCCATTTGAACTTACATGTACGATAAAAAAAGTGATATTCCGTGGTAATGCACAGGCATTCGACTAGTATTAATAAAATAGCAAATGGATAGACTCTTTATGTGCCTTATTTTTCTATGGTTGACCTCATGTATCGACCTTATCTGGTCCATGGTTGTAAGCACTGAATGTTTTTGTACCCAAATAAATGAATGGCCGTGTGTATCGGTTGACGCAGAAGCAGGCCCTATGCTCCCATATATATCGAAAGAAAGTTTGTAGAAGTATACCCAAATCACTAAGTTTTAGAGTTGCATTCCTTATTGCTATGACTCCTACTTACATAGTCATCATCAAACATTTTTCTCTTTAATCTATACAGTAACGTGAACAACACATAATGGTTTTTCACTCACCCCTGTAAACGGGCTGCATCGTCCACGCCCCATCTCTGTTAAAAAACAAAAGGGAGATGTAGCCATTGAATGGGGAGATTGGGTCGCCGGAGTCCATCGTCCTCGTTGGTGGGGCGCTTCGCTAGGTGGCATCGCCTTCCCCTTGCTCTCTTGATGTTGGTCATCTTTTTCATTCATTCTAAAGTGGTAACGAGGCGTGGGCTATGTGTTGGGTGTATGATGTGACGGACTCAACACAAAATGTCATTTAATCATATTTATTTTATAATTTTTCTATGATATATAACCTTTGTAGAAATTTCAGGTGGTCCAAATGTCAAAAATAAAACAAACTGTACTAGCTGCAAAAATAACTTTGTGGAACAAATGGCAAAAAAGGTGGCATGAGCTGCAACATGCTAGTTCCAAATAGATATCCATTGAAGCAGTCCGAAGCTGCTATTGCTTGGTTTGCCTGCCTGGCGGTGGCGGGTAGCTGGGGGATGGGCATGCTCGGGCGCGGCGGCACGGGGAAAATGTGGGCGCGGAAACATGGGCTGAGATCGTTTCGTTTGGATTCGATTTGACACGGAACTAGGCGCGTCGCCCGCGGTCTCAAGACTTGGCGGTACGGGGCCTTTTCCGGCGGGCCCCGCTGAGCTGGTTGTTTGACCCAGTCGTCATCTTCCAGCCTGCCGTCTGGGACGGTCATCACCGGCTTTGGCCTTTGGCGTTTGCTTGCTTTGCCCGCGCGCCTGCGGTCGGCCTTTACGGCGGGGTCTACGAGATTTTCGGACAAAGTTCCACATGTGCGTGAGCGGCATGGCGTTTAGATGGGGCTGTTTGGTGTTTGGGTGACCGTGCCGACAAGCGGATAGATGGATCTGGCCGTCGGTCCATTTGAGTCGCGTACGTCCAACGCAGAGATGCACCGCAAAAATCAAAGATAACAAAAAAATAAGAAAAAAACAAAAATAAAAAGAAATTAAAATTTATACTTAGCTCTATTTTAGGCATTTTTTACAAAAAAAGAAAGTCCTACATGGGCTTTAAACTAAAAAAAAGGGGAAACCCTAGTCTAAGGTTTCGGACGCGGTGGCCGCCGGTGCGCCACCCTACTCCTAGTAGTACTCGTCGTCGTCGCCGTTGATGAGGACGATGCCCCCTGGCGGCGACGCGCTGTTCCGGCTGGACACGCTGGAGGGCGCCAGGGACTACGGCCAGGGCAACCACTGCGCCCTTTCCCAGGCGGTGTGCGGGTCCCGAGGGCTCACCGGCCTGCGCAAGCGTGCCAGCCGCGCTGCCTCCTCCTGCCGTTGCTCCGCCGCAGCGGCCTGCAGCTCCGCCTCGTGCCGGAGCGCGGCTAGGTGCTCCTCCTTCCCCCAGAGCGCGGCCGGGCGCGTGGCCTCCTCCTGCCGGCGCGCCATGGCGAGGAACGCCCACGCGTCGGCGTCCTCCTTGGCCTTCCTGGCCTCCTCCTCTAGTGCGGAGGCACGCAACGCGGAGGCTAGGTGCGGCCATTTAGCCAGCTCCTCGAGGTCGTTGACCTCGCGGGACGCCGCTAGCACGGCCTGCAGCTTGGGGCCGTCGTCCTCCTCGGGATGGGCCTGTGGCGCTTGCGCTGGCACGGACCGCGGCGGAGTAGCCGCGGGCTTGTCGATGTAGAGGCCGCCGGGGCGGCGGCCAGCCCTCCTAGCAGGCGTGCGCGGCTGCGGGCGAGGCCTCTGTCGAGGTGAAGCACGTGCGCCGGTACACATCGTGCTCCACCTCGAACCACAAGTCCCAGTTGGGACTTGTGTCGTTGTAGACAGGGTCCTCCCCGAGGTCCGCCGGCAGCTGCGCGCGCCGCCGCTAGATCTCCGCGATGCGGGCACAACCGGAGCCCGGGATAGGCGGCACCGGAACTCGATCTGGGCTTAGGTGCCAGCCGTGGGGGAGGTGAACGTCACCCCACGGCATTGGGACGCCTGCCTCCCATAACATATGCGCCACCGCTACGGTGACGTAGATCCGGTCGGAGCGGCTCGCCGGCTGCTGCCGGCCTCATGGTCGTTGGCGGATGGCTAGAACTCACGCTTGGGGGCCATGGCGGCGCGGAAGCTCGAGCTCGAGCTCGTGCGGCCGGAGTGGAGTGGGGGAGTGGGGACTGGATAGGGACAGTCCCCTCCCCAGTCCACATTTAATAGGACTCGGGCGTCGACAGGTGGGCAAGACACGCGGACCAGGCGGACGCACGAGGACGTCGCGTGCTATCCACGGCCACGCTAACCTGGCCTAAATTTGGGCCGGGTTTGGGTCGTCCCGGACACCGCAGCCATCCGCATTTGCAATGCGTGGCCGCATTGGGCCGCGTTTTTATCCGTCGGGACCCATCCGAATGCGCGGACGCGGGATGGGTCGCCGCGTTGGAGATACCTTAAGAGCATCTCCAGCCGCGTCCCCCAAAGCGTCCCCAAATTGATTTGGGGCGCACCAGACAAAAAACGTTCCCAGCCAAGTGCCCCAAAGCCTCTTTTTGTCCGGCACGGCCCAATACGGTGTCCGACGCCCCGAGCCCATCCCCACTACACAGGTGATGGGTCGCCAGTCCCACTCGCCATGAAGGAGGAGGCCCAAGTGGGCTGCCAGGCGCCCATGCGACTGGGCCCCGTAGCGACTGGGCCACGTTTCCAGGGCGAAGATCTGCGCGACTGGATGAGGAGTTTACTTGCGAGAGGGGTGGAAAATCCTGGATTATAGCAACTGATATGATTCAGAGTTATCTTCATGTAACCCAAGATCGGGGGTGGCTATATAAACCCCCGAGCTAAACCCTAGATGACACTTGATTCGAGATCCAATCTCCCCCTTGCAAGCTCTTGGCGTAGCCGCCGACTGAGCCCCCCCAATTCTCCACAGAGTTATAGATCTAGCAGGACGTAGGCCTTTTACTCTCCGGAGGGGATGAACCTGGGTAAAACCTTGCATCCTTTGCACCTCGATCCGTAGTTGGCAATGTTCCCTTGCCCCCGAATCAACGAAGTGCTGCCCACTGTAGCACCTGCCGTGGTCATATCCACGACAGTGGCGCCCACCGTGGGGCATAGGACATCAAGCCTCCTAGCTGCGGCGAGGCCTTACTCGCCAATACGCCGGCCGGTCGCCTCCGGCAGGATGATCGCCACGGGCAACTTCTTCCACATCCAGCCGAGCTCCTACCAGCCGGCCTCATCGCCCCTCGCGCACGCTTGGATGGTACCGGTCGGCACGATCAACCTCTTCATCGGGCTCGCCGGCACCAGCGACCCCACTGAGCCTCGCCCTGGCCAGCTGCACGACCCTTTTGCGCCGGGGCAACTCCTTACCGCCACTCTCCCCCTAACCGGCGAAATACACGTCGAGGGCGAGTCGGCCCTGGAGGATGACGCCGATTCGGCGGCTACGGCGTCAGTAGCCGGATCCACCGCCACGGCATCGGTCGCCGGATCCATCACCGCGGCGTCGTTCGGGGACTCCATCAGCCCGGTCTCCAACCCGAGCGACTTTGAGGACGATTCTGTCCTCCCCCTCTTCGGCAGCGACTCCGAGTCGGACTCTATCGACGCCACGCGGTACCAGTACCCCACCGCCGTTTTCATGGCGACCGGCGACAAAGCCCAGCCTCCGCCGGATCCCTTCTGCACCCCACTCCTTGCGACCGCGACCGCGACCGAGATCGAAGCACATCGGGCGGCCCTGGAGGAGCAAAGGAAAAAGGAACTCGTCGAGCGGCAGAAGTTCCGCCTCGAGCAGGACTCGGTGAGAGCCGTATCCCATTACCGCAACGAACGCAATCGCCTGCGCATGGAGCACATCCAAGCGCAGGGCTTCCCAGCGCCCGCCTCAACTTCGATGATCCGGACGGAGAAGTCCGGGTTGCCCGAGTCCAGAACCACGACGTCCCCGAATCGAGTCGGGTTGCCGCCGGCAGGGTGGCACACGGAGCACCACCACCCCCCTCCGCCACCTGGAGGTAGACACCAACGGCCTGCCACTTCACTCGTCGCCGGCCGACAACGTCGCGGCCGCTCAGGCCGCCCTCGCCAACCTCCCCGAAACGGGAGACGGCGCAATCTTCGTCCAGCACGCCATGGCCCTGGTCGCCAAGGCCCTAGAGCAGCAGCACGCCGCCGCCGATTCCCAAGGACGTCATCAGCCGCGGCGAATCGCGCAGTCGCCAACGTCAACAACTGCCCGCCTCCAGCGCCACAGGCCGCCCACTCGACCAACCACCGAGTCGAGCCACGACCTCCGCGGGCGATGGTCGCCGCCAACGGGCAGCCGATTGAATCGCGCACACACATCTTCAACGACCAAAAATGGCGAGCGCGCAACCGCGCAAACGAACGCGTCGCCAACGAGGCCCTGCGCCAAAGCGCGTTCAACCGAGTCGGCCCAGCATGTTTCGGCCCCATGATAAGAGGCGAACCCTACCCCGTAGGGTTCAAGGGTCCCCGCGACATCGAGAAGTACGACACGCATATCGACCCCACGGTCTGGATCGATTCGTACACCATGGCGATGGGTATCCTGGGCTACTCCCAGCTGCTCGCCCCCCGCTACCTGCCCCTCATGATGGATGGGGTAAACCGTCACTGGTTCAACACCCTCACCCCAAACAGCATCGACTCGTGGGAGGAGGCTCGCGCTGCCTTCATCCAGCACTTCGCCAGCGCATACACCCGCGCCACCACCATAGAGGACCTGGATCGCTGCGTTCAGAGCCCGCGCGAATCGACTCACCGGTGGGTACAACGCTGGCATGACATGTGGACGACCTCCAGCGGCATGAGCACAGACACGTCGATCTACTGCTTCCGGCGGTGTTGCCGATACGAGCCACTCAGCGCCAAGCTCCGCCACGTCAGCAGGGACAACATCTCTATCGCCGAGCTCTTTGACATCGCCCAGCGCTACGATGACGAAGACCCAATGGTCGATTCGGACGACGAGTACGGGCAGCGGCGCAATCGCCGCCCCACTCACTTCGACACTCGCCGCGGCGACTACCGGTTTGGCGGCCGGTCAAGCAACGGCAAGCGCCGCGCAGACGGCGGTCACACGGAACTCGTCGCCAACGCCGATTACGAGCAGCGCGACCCGAAGTCCTTTCGCCGAGACAACCGCGCCCCCAGAGAAGACCGGCCCCAGCCCAAACGGTTCGACGCGCGCAGCCTGATGGCGTGTATTTCACACGTTCGTTGGGCAACCCCAAGAGGAAGGTATGATGCGCACAGCAGCAAGTTTTCCCTCAGAAAGAAACCAAGGTTTATCGAACCAGGAGGAGCCAAGAAGCACGTTGAAGGTTGATGGCGGTGGGATGTAGTGCGGCGCAACACCGGGGATTCCGGCGCCAACGTGGAACCTGCACAACACAACCAAAGTACTTTGCCCCAACGAAACGAGTGAGGTTGTCAATCTCACCGGCTTGCTCGTAACAAAGGATTAACCGAATTGTGTGGAAGCTGATTGTTTGCAGAGAAAACAGTAAAAACACGTATTGCAGCAGATTTGTATTTCCGTATTAAAAGAATGGACCGGGGTCCACAGTTCACTAGAGGTGTCTCTCCCATAAGATAAAAGCATGTTGGGTGAACAAATTACAGTCGGGCAATTGACAAATAGAGAGGGCATAACAATGCACATACATGTTGTGACGCCCCGGAACCGGTACCATGAGGATTCCAGCGATCCCGCCGAAATCCGCACGATATCGATTCTGAGACGCCCTCCGACACGACGTGCGCGACGAATCACACACGTGATGCCAGAGGAATTAACACGAGCGGTAACATAACAACGGGATTACAATAGAGCCCACAAGATACATATATTACAACAACGACTCCAACGAGTCAAGATACAAATAGATACATACAAAGATCCAAATCATACAGAAGATCGAAAACGTCCGAGTACGGACAAGATACAAATTGGACTAAGAGTCCTGAAGATGACCAGTGGCGTCCATAACCTTGCCCAGGCCAAGCCGGAAGGTAACCTTGCTAACGTCGTCATCTCGTACCTATCAAAGTCGGGCCATCGGTTGCCGACAAGAGGGAGGAAGCAAAAGAGAAAAGGGAAAAGGCGAGAGTAAGTACCAAGGAACGAACTCCGGCACGTACTTAGCGAGACTAGAAATGGCTATGCTCGCCGAGCGAGTATACATATATATCGCACTGGGGCTATATGGTAGGTTTAGCGGCAGCAAAACTATAACCAATAGAGACACGCTACAACATCCGTCTAATCGGAGAAGATAAGAGAGCGCACAAGGTAACGAGATAAATACTACACAAACATAACCCAGCCGATTACACATATCCCCTCCAACAATTGCGATGAGGCAATGTAAAAGGCACTCAACGGTGGACAAGTTTTATTAGGTATCGGTTGTAGTAATGCTATATTACTACGCAAGTTATTAGCAGATTATTAACAAAAAGATAACGGTGTAAGTTGTTCTATGATCAAGCTATACAATTCCAAGTCGTCCATAACCGCGGACACGGCTTATCGATAAGATGTACACCCTGCAGGGGTTGCCCAAATGTAACCATACGCATGCTCGACCCACTTACGACAGGTGGATGTCTCACAACAAGACCGTTCCCAGTTCAACAAGAAAGTCTAGGGGGCCACCCAACTAAGCTACCCGTAACGAAGTCCGGCCGTACTCCGAAGCGGACTCAGGGTTTGCGTTAACGGCTAGGCGTGCAAACCACACGCTTCGCTAAACGTTCCACGGGGTACAGTACAGAATATAAACACCCGAAGGCAACAGGAAGTAAACACCCGAAGGCAACAGTATAGTAAAGCATGGCATACATGGCATAGGAAAATAAAACCAAGGTTGTGGCCCCCTTTTCAACTGACTTGAGAAAAGGTAATGGGTGAGGAGGGGTCCCAATAATCGTCCCCACGCATGGGTAGAGCGCTCAATCTCGGAACAGATAACAAGAACTCGGGTCCTAGGGGACATTAGCGAGTCAAACTTCCGATGCTTTCGCAAAGGGACTCACAGATGCCTCTGCTTACAATTTTAGTTGTTAACAATTAAGTAAAGCATGTGTATCTCCAACAACTGATATAGCATGTGATAACCTCCCAATAACCCAACATATCCCGAAAACAGATCGAGATAAACAACAGAACCTAAACACGCCTACGACTCGCAAGGCTCAAACATCAAGCAACGGCTATGGTTAAGGAATGATACATATAGGATTATTATGGTAGACAAGTGGAATAGGACACTTGACCCGATAAAGAATCGCAACATAAGGATAGCAGTGCGAGGAGAGAGTAAAATAGGTGAAGAGAGAGGGCTCGCCTGTGAAAAGCTGCAGAAGAACTTGTCGTATCTCACATCAACACTTCGTGATCCTATCCGGGAAGAAGCAAAAGCTGGAACACACAACGCATGCAAGTCTTACTACTACGGATAAAGAATCGGCATGATCAAGATGATATGCATGACATGGCAAGATGATGCAATGCACTTATCCAATTTAATCGGAGTCGGAACCCCGGACAAACAAATTAAGTTGAAGTTGCATTTCTAACGCCAAATTTAAGGGTGGATTAGCATGGCAAACATGGCAGGGGTGAGCTACATCAAAGTTAAATGGAACCGGGACAACATATATATAATATCCCACGTATTCCATATGTTCCATATTAGGTGTTAATGCAAACTATCACGAGATTGTATGATGCATTATGCAACAGCAAGCATGGATGGCATAATCATGTTCAGCACATTTTTCTGATCAATTTTCATGTATAACACTTTTAATTTGGAGTTACCAATTAAAAGTTATTAACAGATTAAGTTTTATTATTAATTAAATTAGAAAACAGTTTTATTTTAATTGGAAAAGGATCCCAACGAAAAATCTATCAGGATATAGGACTGCGGGTTAGTTTACAAAACTTCCAGGGGGTTTTGGAAGAAACCATCCGAGGCAAGGGCTGCGGGTTGAAAAGAAAAGGTTGCAGGGGGTTTTCAGAAAAACATCCAGATCCAGATCTGGGAGACTCTTCTCACCAGAGGAAGCCTAGCCTCGGACGCTGACAGGTGGGGCCCGGTGGCCACGCTGGCTGCCACCGTGGCGAAGCTTGCGTGCACACCCGATGCCGCTCGCGTTCCCGGACTGGTGGTCACCGCGGCAAGGTCGGAGATGGCGCGGACGATGTAGGGGGCCCCTGGACGCGCGCGGGTGTGCGCCGGGTGCGCCTCGACGGTGCGGAACGTGTGGAGGTGGCGCCGAGAGGAGGGAGGCACCAGTCGCCGGCGATGGACATCTGCGGCGGACGGAGGTCGGCAACTTGGTGAAAAGGAGATTCCCGGAAGGAAAGAGGAGAAGGGGGATGTCCAGGAGAAATGAGAGCTCACCAGAAGCCCGGTGGTGCCCTCAGAAGAGGCGGAGGAGGTCGGACGGCGCTGGAGATGAAGAATCTTGCCGCCGGGGTCGGAGAGGAAACGGCGATTTGCCGTCGATTGGGGCACCGCGGGGTCGATTCGTTGCAGGTGAGGATGAAGACGAAGACGGCGCGTCTTCTGGTGGTCTTGGATGGGCTCGGGTGGCCTCTTGCGACGGCGCCATGGTGGAGTTCGACGGTGGCGTTCTCGGGCTTCACAGAGAAAAGAAAGGAGGGGAAAAAGGAGGTGGCGGCGCGAGGAGGGAGAAAGGGGAGGGAGGCTAGGGTTTGGCACCGAAAGATAAAGGAGGGGGAGGGAGCAGGTGAGGGGTGGTGGTGCGGCATCGTGGTGGACAACGACATGAGAGGGGCTCATGCTGCTCTCGTGTCTGGGGAAGACGACAACGAGGAAAAAGAAGCGTACCGCTTCGACGTGGGCTGTGCTGGGCCAGGCCGAAAGAAGAAGGGGAAGAGAAAAAGGGAGACGGGCCAGGAAGGAGGGGAAGGAGTTGGGCCGCCGGATTGGGCTGAAAGGAGAAGGGGAGGTGGGCCAGAAAAGAGAGTCAATGCCAGGTTAGCTGTTAGGGTTTGCTCCATTTTGTTTTTCCTGTTTTCATTTTACAAACCATTTTGAAAAGTGAATTCAATTCTGTTTTGAATTTGGACCAGAAAAGAGAGAGTGAGTTTCAAAACTACTTTTAAAAATATTTAATTTATTTGTAACCAAAACAAAACACCTTTATATTCAAAATTTATTTATTGAAAAGACTTAATTATAAAATAAGAATTATGAGAGAGAGATCAAGGTTTTATTTAAAGGATAAGATAAGGGGCTTTATAAAATAATTTTATTTGGTGAGAATATGCATGTATGATATGATGCATATGCCATGATGATGCATAAAAGAAAAAGAGCAAGCAAATTCTATAGGGGTACTACCCGGGGCCGTTACAATCGACACCACTAACAAGGAACCTCGCCCCGAGGTTCCACCTCAAGGTACGGGGGAGAGAGGTGAACTATCGGATCTTCTTGCGCCATGCTGACATTCACATGTACCTGGCGTGGAACCTTCTTCTGGCGAAGTGTTGATCTTCTCGACACCACTAACAAGAATTGTTGCTCCACGTAGATCGGCGACACCACCAACAAGAAGTCGTTGTTCCGATGACGAGGATGACTCCGGAGAAAACAAAGGAAGGAGTAACAGTCACATGGATCCACCAATTCAGGTAACAAGGGCGAATAGTAAGAGTAGTCGGTATGGGGGCCAATCCATCCCGCACCCGAACTATTAACCCTGAACATAAATAGGAGAATCGTGTAACCAACTCTCGGATCTCAGATTGACGATATCGACAAGCATTGTCAGCGAGGATTCGATTGGGTCAAAGCACAAGGGATTGAAGAGGGATCACAAAACAAGGATGATATCAATCGGGGAAGACAAGGTTAGCCACCGGTGATGTTCTTTGGTCAGAAATCTTCAGAGATCGGTCCTAATAGGTGAAGGTATAGATCGTCCAACCCACGTCGGAACCTAAAACTCAGAGAAGTAGATAAGGGAGAAGACTCAGAACTCGTAAAGGTAAGAAGAGAAAGAATTGGGGTAAGGAGAAAAATCAGAGCTAATCAGATCTATCCAACGATTTTTTTTTTTTTAGAAAATAGTTTGACACTAGACACAACGTCCGTTGGCAAGGCTATCCTACAGGCTGGACTAGTGGGGTACCGTCAACCTGAGGCTCTGATACCAACTTGTGACGCCCTGGAACCGGTACCATGAGGATTCCAGCGATCCCGCCGAAATCCGCACGATATCGATTCTGAGACGCCCTCCGACACGACGTGCGCGACGAATCACACACGTGATGCCAGAGGAATTAACACGAGCGGTAACATAACAACAGGATTACAATAGAGCCCACAAGATACATATATTACAACAACGACTCCAACGAGTCAAGATACAAATAGATACATACAAAGATCCAAATCATACAGAAGAGCGAAAACGTCCGAGTACGGACAAGATACAAATTGGACTAAGAGTCCTGAAGATAACCAGTGGCGTCCATAACCCAGCCCAGGACAAGCCGGAAGGTAACCTTGCTAACGTCTTCATCTCGTACCTGTCAAAGTCGGGCCATCGGTTGCCGACAAGAGGGAGGAAGCAAAAGAGAAAAGGGAAAAGGCGAGAGTAAGTACCAAGGAACGAACTCCGGCACGTACTTAGCGAGACTAGAAATGGCTATGCTCGCCGAGCGAGTATACATATATATCGCCTAGGGCTATATGGTAGGTTTAGCGGCAGCAAAACTATAACCAATAGAGACACGCTACAACATCCGTCTAATTAGAGAAGATAAGAGAGCGCACAAGGTAACAGGTAAATACTACACAAACATAACCCAGCCGATTACACATATCCCCTCCAACAATTGCGATGAGGCAATGTAAAAGGCACTCAACGGTGGACAAGTTTTATTAGGTATCGGTTGTAGTAATGCTATATTACTACGCAAGTTATTAGCAGATTATTAACAACAAGATAACGGTGTAAGTTGTTCTATGATCAAGCTATACAATTCCAAGTCGTCCATAACCGCGGACACGGCTTATCGATAAGATGTACACCCTGCGGGGGTTGCCCAAATGTAACCATACGCATGCTCGACCCACTTACGACAGGTGGATGTCTCACAACAAGACCGTTCCCAGTTCAACAAGAAAGTCTAGGGGGGCCACCCAACTAAGCTACCCGTAACAAAATCCGGCCGTACTCCGAAGCGGACTCAGGGTTTGCGTTAACGGCTAGGCGTGCAAACCACACGCTTCGCTAAACGTTCCACGGGGTACAGTACAGAATATAAACACCCGAAGGCAACAGGAAGTAAACACCCGAAGGCAACAGTATAGTAAAGCATGGCATACATGGCATAGGAAAATAAAACCAAGGTTGTGGCCCCCTTTTCAACTAACTTGAGAAAAGGTAATGGGTGAGGGGGGGTCCCAATAATCGTCCCCACGCATGGGTAGAGCGCTCAATCTCGGAACAGATAACAAGAACTCGGGTCCTAGGGGACATTAGCGAGTCAAAGTTCCGATGCTTTCGCAAAGGGACTCACAGATGCCTCTGCTTACAATTTTAGTTGTTAACAATTAAGTAAAGCATGTGTATCTCCAACAACTGATATAGCATGTGATAACCTTCCAATAACCCAACATATCCCGATAACAGATCGAGATAAACAACAGAACCTAAACACGCCTACGACTCGCAAGGCTCAAACATCAAGCAACGGCTATGGTTAAGGAATGATACATATAGGATTATTATGGTAGACAAGTGGAATAGGACACGTGACCCGATAAAGAATCGCAACATAAGGATAGCAGTGCGAGGGAGAGAGTAAAATAGGTGAAGAGAGAGGGCTCGCCTGTGAAAAGCTGCAGAAGAACTTGTCGTATCTCACATCAACACTTCGTGATCCTATCCGGGAAGAAGCAAAAGCTGGAACACACAACGCATGCAAGTCTTACTACTACGGATAAAGAATCGGCATGATCAAGATGATATGCATGACATGGCAAGATGATGCAATGAACTTATCCAATTTAATCGGAGTCGGAACCCCGGACAAACCAATTAAGTTGAAGTTGCATTTCTAACGCCAAATTTAAGGGTGGATTAGCATGGCAAACATGGCAGGGGTGAGCTACATCAAAGTTAAATGGAACCGGGACAACATATATATAATATCCCACGTATTCCATATGTTCCATATTAGGTGTTAATGCAAACTATCACGAGATTGTATGATGCATTATGCAACAGCAAGCATGGATGGCATAATCATGTTCAGCACATTTTTCTGATCAATTTTCATGTATAACACTTTTAATTTGGAGTTACCAATTAAAAGTTATTAACAGATTAAGTTTTATTATTAATTAAATTAGAAAACGAGTTTTATTTTAATTGGAAAAGGATCCCAACGAAAAATCTATCAGGATATAGGACTGCGGGTTAGTTTACAAAACTTCCAGGGGGTTTTGAAAGAAACCATCCGAGGCAAGGGCTGCGGGTTGAAAAGAAAAGGTTGCAGGGGGTTTTCAGAAAAACATCCAGATCCAGATCTGGGAGACTCTTCTCACCAGAGGAGGCCTAGCCTCGGACGGCCGACAGGTGGGGCCCGGTGGCCACGCTGGCTGCCACCGTGGCGAAGCTTGCGTGCACACCCGATGCCGCTCGCGTTCCCGGACTGGTGGTCACCGCGGCAAGGTCGGAGATGGCGCGGACGATGTAGGGGGGCCCTGGACGTGCGCGGGTGTGCGCCGGGTGCGCCTCGACGGTGCGGAACGTGTGGAGGTGGCGCCGAGAGGAGGGAGGCACCAGACGTCGCCGGCGATGGACATCTGCGGCGGACGGAGGTCGGCAACTTGGTGAAAAGGAGATTCCCGGAAGGAAAGAGGAGAAGGGGGATGTCCAGGAGAAAGGAGAGCTCACCAGAAGCCCGGTGGTGCCCTCAGAAGAGGCGGAGGAGGTCGGACGGCGGCGGGAGATGAAGAATCTTGCCGCCGGGGTCGGAGAGGAAACGGCGATTTGCCGTCGATTGGGGCACCGCGGGGTCGATTCGTTGCAGGGGAGGATGAAGACGAAGACGGCGCGTCTTCTGGTGGTCTTGGATGGGCTCGGGGTGGCCTCCTGCGACGGCGCCATGGTGGAGTTCGACGGTGGTGTTCTCGGGCTTCACAGAGAAAAGAAAGGAGGGGAAAAAGGAGGTGGCGGCGCGAGGAGGGAGAGAGGGGAGGGCGCTAGGGTTTGGCGCCGAAAGATAAAGGGGGAGAGGAGCGGATGAGGGGTGGTGGTGTGGCATCGTGGTGGACAGCGACATGAGAGGGGGGGCTCATGCTGCTCTCGTGTCTGGGGAAGACGACAACGAGGAAAAAGAAGCGTACCGCTTCGACGTGGGCTGTGCTGGGCCAGGCCGAAAGAAGAAGGGGAAGAGAAAAAGGGAGACGGGCCAGGAAGGAGGGGAAGGAGTTGGGCCGCCGGATTGGGCTGAAAGGAGAAGGGGAGGTGGGCCAGAAAAGAGAGTCAATGCCAGGTTAGCTGTTAGGGTTTGCTCCATTTTGTTTTTCCTGTTTTCATTTTACAAACCATTTTGAAAAGTGAATTCAATTCTGTTTTGAATTTGGACCGAGAAAAGAGAGAGTGAGTTTCAAAACTACTTTTAAAAATATTTAATTTATTTGTAACCAAAACAAAACACCTTTATATTCAAAATTTATTTGTTGAAAAGACTTAATTATAAAATAAGAATTATGAGAGAGAGATCAAGGTTTTATTTAAAGGATAAGATAAGGGGCTTTATAAAATAATTTTATTTGGTGAGAATATGCATGTATGATATGATGCATATGCCATGATGATGCATAAAAGAAAAAGAGCAAGCAAATTCTATAGGGGTACTACCCGGGGCCGTTACACATGTCATGATAAGTATAGTGAGATTTAATTGGGCATTACGACAAAGTACATAGACCGCCATCCAACTGCATCTATGCCTAAAAAGTCCACCTTCAGGTTATCGTCCGAACCCCTTCCAGTATTAAGTTGCAAAGCAACGGACAATTGCATTAAGTATGGTGCGTAATGTAATCAATAACTACATCCTCGGACATAGCATCAATGTTTTATCCCTAGTGGCAACAGACACAACACAACCTTAGAACTTTCTGTCACTCGTCCCAGGTGTCAATGCGGGCATGAACCCACTATCGAGCATAAATACTCCCTCTTGGAGTTACTAGCATCAACTTGGCCGAGCCTCTACTAATAACGGAGAGCATGCAAGATCATAAACAACACATATGCAATAACTTGATAATTAACATAACATGGTATTCTCTATCCATCGGATCACGACAAACACAACATATAGCATTACAGATAGATGATCTTGATCATGTTAGGCAGCTCACAAGATCCTACAATGAAGCACAATGAGGAGAAGACAACCATCTAGCTACTGCTATGGACCCATAGTCCAGGGGTGAACTACTCACTCATCACTCCGGAGGCGACCATGGCGGTGTAGAGTCCTCCGGGAGATGAATCCCCTCTCCGGCGGGGTGCCGGAGGAGATCTCCGGAATCCCCGAGATGGGATTGGCGGCGGCGGCGTCTCGGTAAGGTTTTCCGTATCGTGGTTTTTCGCCTCGGGGGTTTCGCGACGAAGGCTTTAAGTAGGCGGAAGGGCGAGTCGGAGGGCTGACGAGGGGCCCACACCACAGGGCGGCGCGGGCCCCCCTTTGGCCGCGCCGCCTTGTGGTCTGGCCACCTCGTGGCCCCACTTCGTATGCTCTTCGGTCTTCTGGAAGGTTCGTGGCAAAATAGGACCCTGGGTCTTCGTTTCGTCCAATTCCGAGAATATTTCGTTACTAGGATTTCTGAAACCAAAAACAGCAGAAAACAACGAATCGGCACTTCGGCATCTTGTTAATAGGTTAGTTCCAGAAAATGCACGAATATGACATAAAGTGTGCATAAAACATGTTGGTATCATCAATAATATGGCATAGAACATAAGAAATTATCGATACGTCGGAGACGTATCAAGCATCCCCAAGCTTAGTTCTGCTCGTCCCGAGCAGGTAAAACGATAACAAAGATAATTTCTGAAGTGACATGCCATCATAACCTTGATCATACTATTTGTAAACATATGTAGTGGATGCAGCGATCAAAACAATGGTAATGACATGAGTAAACAAGTGAATCATAAAGCAAAGACTTTTCATGAATAGTACTTCAAGACAAGCATCAATAAGTTTTGCATAAGAATTAACTCATAAAGCAATAAATCAAAGTAAAGGTATTGAAGCAACAGAAAGGAAGATTAAGTTTCAGCGGTTGCTTTCAACTTGTAACATGTATATCTCATGGATAATTGTCAACATAGAGTAATATAACAAGTACAATATGCAAGTATGTAAGAATCAATGCATAGTTCACACAAGTGTTTGCTTCTTGAGGTGGAGAGAGATAGGTGAACTGACTCAACATAAAAGTAAAAAGAATGGTCCTTCAAAGAGGAAAGCATCGATTGCTATATTTGTGCTAGAGCTTTTATTTTGAAAACATGAAACAATTTTGTCAACGGTAGTAATAAAGCATATGAGTTATGAAAATTATATCTTACAAGTTGCAAGTCTCATGCATAGTATACTAATAGTGCCCGCACCTTGTCCTAATTAGCTTGGACTACCGGATCTTTGCAATGCACATGTTTTAACCAAGTGTCACAATGGGGTACCTCCATGCCGCTCTGTACAAAGGTCTAAGGAGAAAGCTCGCATTTTGGATTTCTCGCTTTTGATTATTCTCAACTTAGACATCCATACCGGGACAACATGGACAACAGATAATGGACTCCTCTTTAATGCATAAGCATGTGGCAACAATTATTATTCTCATATGAGATTGAGGATATATGTCCAAAACTGAAACTTCCACCATGATTCATGGCTTTAGTTAGCGGCCCAATGTTCTTCTCTAACAATATGCATGCTCCAACCATAAAGGTGGTAGATCTCTCTTACTTCGGACAAGACGGACATGCATAGCAACTCACATGATATTCAACAAAGAATAGTTGATGGCGTCCCCGAAGCATGGTTATCGCACAACAAGCAACTTAATAAGAGATAAAGTGCATAAGTACATATTCAATACCACAATAGTTTTTAAGCTATTTGTCCCATGAGCTATATATTGCAAAGGTGAATGATGGAATTTTAAAGGTAGCACTCAAGCAATTTACTTTGGAATGGCGGATAAATACCATGTAGTAGGTAGGTATGGTGGACACAAATGGCATAGTGGTTGGCTCAAGTATTTTGGATGCATGAGAAGTATTCCCTCTCGATACAAGGTTTAAGCTAGCAAGGTTATTTGAAACAAACACAAGGATGAACGGTGCAGCAAAACTCACATAAAAGACATATTGTAAACATTATAAGACTCTACACCGTCTTCCTTGTTGTTCAAAACTCAATACTAGATGTTATCTAGACTCTAGAGAAACCAAATATGCAAACCAAATTAGCAAGCTCTAAGTGTTTCTTCATTAATAGTTGCAAAGTATATGATGCAAGAGATTAAACATGAGCACAACAATTGCCAAGTATCAAATTATCCAAGACATTTTAGAGTTACTACATGTACCATTTTCCAATTCCAACCATATAACAATTTAACGAAGAAGAAACTTCGCCATGAATACTATGAGTAGAGCCTAAGGACATACTTGTCCATATGCTACAGCGGAGCGTGTCTCTCTCCCATAAAGTGAATGCTAGGATCCATTTTATTCAAACAAAACAAAAAACAAAAACAAACCGACGCTCCAAGCAAAGTGCATAAGATGTGACGGAATAAAAATATAGTTTCGGGGAGGAACCTGATAATGTTGTCGATGAAGAAGGGGATGCCTTGGGCATCCCCAAGCTTAGACGCTTGAGTCTTCTTATAATATGCAGGGGTGAACCACCGGGGCATCCCCAAGCTTAGAGCTTTCACTCTCCTTGATCATATTGCATCATACTCCTCTCTTGATCCTTGAAAACTTCCTCCACACCAAACTCGAAACAACTCATTAGAGGGTTAGTGCATAATAAAAATTCACATGTTCAGAGGTGACACAATCATTCTTAACACTTCTGGATATTGCATAAAGCTACTGGACATTAATGGATCAAAGAAATTCATCCAACATAGCAAAAGATGCAATGCGAAACAAAAAGGCAGAATCTGTCAAAACAGAACAGTCCGTAAAGATGGATTTTATTAGGCCACCAGACTTGCTCAAATGAAAATGCTCAAATTGAATGAAAGTTGCGTACATATCTGAGGATCATGCACGTAAATTGTCTTAATTTTCTGAGCTACCTACAGGGAGGTAGACCCAGATTCGTGACAGCAAAGAAATCTGGAACTGCGCAGTAATCCAAATCTAGTACTTACTTTACTATCAAAGACTTTACTTGGCACAACAAAACATAAAACTAAGATAAGGAGAGGTTGCTACAGTAGTAAACAACTTCCAAGACTCAAATATAAAACAAAAATACTGTAGTAAAAACATGGGTTGTCTCCCATAAGCGCTTTTCTTTAACGCCTTTCAGCTAGGCGCAGAAAGTGTAACTCAAGTGTTATCGAAGGGTGGTGCATCATCCTTACCTTGGGCTTTACCCTTACCTTTCTTGTTGTTTTTCTTTCTCTTTGATTTAGGAAATGTATGATTCCCCCCCGGTATAGAGGTGAAATCCAGGATGCCTTCTCCCACATCTATGACTTGCTCCCAATAGTTTTAGCAGGGATCTTCCGAGTGTGATTTTTCCTGTCCCTACACATTCAATAACAAGATAATCAATGGATATTGTTCTTCTAAGAATGGTTGTATGCACACCTGCGGCTATTCCCTTAGGAATTATAACAGAGTTATCAATGAGAGTTATTTCTTCTCCTCCTTCATCAACTCCCCAAAGTTTCAAAGATTTATAAATGCTCTCCGGTATAAGGCAAAATTCAGACATAATATCACAGTTGGCACGAAGAGTTTGATCACCGATAACAATTTTAACAGTAGGATCCCATAATGAAGGTTTAGAGTTCACTAAAACTTGTTCAAGACGATTACGAACATGGTGATAGTTGTCATCCAGGCGAGATGTACTTATCTCGAGATTGTTTAAACTATTATAAATGCTAATAAGGGCTGAATCAAAGTTATTAGCTGAATCATGTGATGCAACCAACTTCTTTATGGCATTAAAAGCTTGATCCCCATTGCAATGAAGGAAATCTCCTCCCACTAAAGTATCCAAAGCATATCTATAGCGAATCATAAGACCAAAATAAAAATTACTAAGGAGCAAACTTAGAGTCATTTGAGGTTCGGTTTTACGATAAGAAGTAAAAATTCTAGACCAAGCATCCTTAAAACTCTCCTCATCCCCTTGTTTAAAAGTGAAGACTAATTCTTCGAGCGAAGAAGTAACGGGTTCGGAGCTAGACATGGTAACAAAAGTAACTAATTTTTTTGTATTTTTAATATAGAGTGCAAGACAGTAAATAAAGCAAACTAGATAAAGTAAATGCAAGTAAACTAATTTTTTTGTGTTTTTGATATAGCAAACAAGAAAGTAAATAAAGTAAAGCTAGCAACTATTTTTTTTGTGTTTTGATATAATGCAGCAAACAAAGTAGTAAATAAAATAAAGCAAGACAAAAACAAAGTAAAGAGATTGAGAAGTGGAGACTCCCCTTGCAGCGTGTCTTGATCTCCCCGGCAACGGCGCCGAAAAAGAGCTTGATGGCGTGTATTTCACACGTTCGTTGGGCAACCCCAAGAGGAAGGTATGAAGCGCACAGCAGCAAGTTTTCCCTCAGAAAGAAACCAAGGTTTATCGAACCAGGAGGAGCCAAGAAGCACGTTGAAGGTTGATGGCGGCGGGATGTAGTGCGGCGCAACACCAAGGATTCCGGCGCCAACGTGGAACCTGCACAACACAACCAAAGTACTTTGCCCCAACGAAACAGTGAGGTTGTCAATCTCACCGGCTTGCTGTAACAAAGGATTAACCGAATTGTGTGGAAGATGATTGTTTGCGAGAGAAAACGATAAAAACAAGTATTGCAGCAGATTTGTATTTCGAGTATTAAAAGAATGGACCGGGGTCCACGAGTTCACTAGAGGTGTCTCTCCCATAAGATAAAAGCATGTTGGGTGAACAAATTACGGTCGGGCAATTGACAAATAGAGAGGGCATAACAATGCACATACATGTCATGATAAGTATAGTGAGATTTAATTGGGTATTACGACAAAGTACATAGACCGCCATCCAACTGCATCTATGCCTAAAAAGTCCACCTTCGGGTTATCGTCCGAACCCCTTCCGGTATTAAGTTGCAAAGCAACGGACAATTGCATTAAGTATGGTGCGTAATGTAATCAATAACTACATCCTCGGACATAGCATCAATGTTTTATCCCTAGTGGCAACGAGCACAACACAACCTTAGAACTTTCGTCATCTGTCCCAGGTGTCAATGCGGGCATGAACCCACTATCGAGCATAAATACTCCCTCTTGGAGTTACTAGCATCAACTTGGCCGAGCCTCTACTAATAACGGAGAGCATGCAAGATCATAAACAACACATATGCAATAACTTGATAATTAACATAACATGGTATTCTCTATCCATCGGATCCCGACAAACACAACATATAGCATTACGGATAGATGATCTTGATCATGTTAGGCAGCTCACAAGATCCAACAATGAAGCACAATGAGGAGAAGACAACCATCTAGCTACTGCTATGGACCCATAGTCCGGGGGTGAACTACTCACTCATCACTCCGGAGGCGACCATGGCGGTGTAGAGTCCTCCGGGAGATGAATCCCCTCTCCGGCAGGGTGCCGGAGGAGATCTCCAGAATCCCCGAGATGGGATTGACGGCGGCGGCGTCTCGGTAAGGTTTTCCGTATCGTGGTTTTTCGCCTCGGGGGTTTCGCGACGAAGGCTTTAAGTAGGCGGAAGGGCGAGTCGGAGGGCCGACGAGGGGCCCACACCACGAGGCGGCGCGGGCCCCCTTGGCCGCGCCGCCTTGTGGTCCGGCCACCTCGTGGCCCCACTTCGTATGCTCTTCGGTCTTCCGGAAGGTTCGTGGCAAAATAGGACCCCGGGTCTTCGTTTCGTCCAATTCCGAGAATATTTCGTTACTAGGATTTCGAAACCAAAAACAGCGAGAAAACAACAGCGGCACTTCGGCATCTTGTTAATAGGTTAGTTCCCAGAAAATGCACGAATATGACATAAAGTGTGCATAAAACATGTAGGTATCATCAATAATATGGCATAGAACATAAGAAATTATCGATACGTCGGAGACGTATCACGGCCTAGCTGGACGCCCCGTGCATCTACCACAGCATGGAGGGCAAGCCCTCCACCCATACGACTGGAAACTGCTTCTCCCTGAAGCAGATAGAGAAGGCCCGCCGTGCCAAGGAGGGAAACGGCGGCAATCAACACAAGGACCGCACCAAAGACCAAGCCCAGCACAAGGAAGACGGTTTCGGCCGCAGCGCTGGCTCGCTCCATACCTTCACCGGAGTCGGCGACCGGCGCGACAGGAAAGTCCTCGCAAAGGCGGTGGCCGTAAACGCAGTCATCATCGACGTTGCCCGTTGGCTCAACTGGTCCGAGCAGAGCATCACGTGGAGTCGTGAAGGTCACGCCCCACGCATTGAGTACCCCGGCCGAGTGGCGCTAGTCGTCAGGCCCAAGGTTGCCAACTACTGGCTTCCGAAGACTCTGATGGATGGAGGAAGCTCCATCAACATCCTATACTACGAGACCTTCCGGCGGCTTGGCCTACCTGACTCGCGCCTCGAGAACACCAGTGTCACATTCCACGACATCGTCCCGGGGCGGAAGGCTTTCCCGATCGACAAGGTCACGCTGCCGGTAACCTTCGGTACACCCGTGAACTACCGTACCGAGTGGATAACATTTGAGGTGATCAACTTCCACAGCCCATACCACTGCGTCCTCGGTCGACAAACGTTCGCCAGATTCATGGCGACGCCTCATTACGCCTACAACATGATGAAGATGCCCGGACCTCGGGGTGTCATCACCATCCACGGCGACCCAGAGATGGCTGTGGAATGCGAGGACAGCGGCGCCAAGCTCGCCGATGCCGTCATCGCCGAGGAACGCAACAACACCGTCCAGCTCGCCAAGTAACCTGTTCGCCGCAACGACCCCGCCATCCTCGAGAAGTCGACCGAGCTCGACTCGCCCGCAGCAACCTTCATGCCTACAACCGATACTCGTGATACGTCTCCGACGTATCGATAATTTCTTATGTTCTATGCCATATTATTGATGATACCTACATGTTTTATGCACACTTTATGTCATATTCGTGCATTTTCTGGAACTAACCTATTAACAAGATGCCAAAGTGCCGATTCTTTGTTTTCTGCTGTTTTTGGTTTCAGAAATCCTAGTAACGAAATATTCTCGGAATTGGAAAAAATCAAGACCCAGGGGCCTATTTCGCCACGAACCTTCCAGAAGACTGAAGAGCATACGAAGTGGGGCCACGAGGTGGCCAGACCACAAGGCGGCGCGGCCAGAGGGGGGCCCGCGCCGCCCTGTGGTTTGGGCCCCTCGTCAGCCCTCCGACTCGCCCTTCCGCCTACTTAAAGCCTCCGTCGCGAAACCCACGATGCGAAAAAACCACGATACGGAAAACCTTCCGGAGACGCCGCCGCCGCCAATCCAATCTTGGGAGATTCCGGAGATCTCCTCCGGCACCCTGCCGGGAGAGGGGATTCATCTCCCGGGAGGACTCTACACCGCCATGGTCGCCTCCGGAGTGATGAGTGAGTAGTTCACCCCTGGACTATGGGTCCATAGCAGTAGCTAGATGGTTGTCTTCTCCTCATTGTGCTTCATTGTTGGATCTTGTGAGCTGCCTAACATGATCAAGATCATCTATCCGTAATACTCTATGTTGTGTTTGTCGGGATCCGATGGATAGAGAATACCATGTTATGTTAATTATCAAGTTATTGCATATGTGTTGTTTATGATCTTGCATGCTCTCCGTTATTAGTAGAGGCTCTGGCCAAGTTTTTGCTCTTAACTCCAAGAGGGAGTATTTATGCTCGATAGTGGGTTCATGCCTGCATTGACACCTGGACGAGTGACAGAAAGTTCTAAGGTTGTGTTGTGCTGTTGCCACTAGGGATAAAACATTGGCACTATGTCCGAGGATGTAGTTGTTGATTACATTACGCACCATACTTAATGCAATTGTCTGTTGCTTAGCAACTTAATACTGGAAGGGGTTCGGACGATAACCTGGAAGGTGGACTTTTTAGGCATAGATGCAGTTGGATGGCGGTCTATGTACTTTGTCGTAATGCCCAATTAAATCTCACTTTACTTATCATGACATGTATGTGCATTGTTATGCCCTCTCTATTTGTCAATTGCCCGACTGTAATTTGTTCACTCAACATGCTTTTATCTTATGGGAGAGACACCTCTAGTGAACTGTGGACCCCGGTCCATTCTTTTAATACTTGAAATACAAATCTGTCTGCAATACTTGTTTTTCTTGTTTTCTCTGCAAACAATCATCTTCCACACAATTCGGTTAATCCTTTGTTACAGCAAGCCGGTGAGATTGACAACCTCACTTGTTTCGTTGGGGCAAAGTACTTTGGTTGTGTTGTGCAGGTTCCACGTTGGCGCCGGAATCCCTGGTGTTGCGCCGCACTACATCCCACCGCCATCAACCTTCAACGTGCTTCTTGGCTCCTCCTGGTTCGATAAACCTTGGTTTCTTTCGAGGGAAAACTTGCTGCTGTGCGCATCATACCTTCCTCTTGGGGTTGCCCAACGAACATGTGAAATACACGCCATCAAGCTCTTTTACGGCGTCGTTGCTGGGAGATCAAGACACGCTGCAAGGGAGTCTCCACTTCTCAATCTCTTTACTTTGTTTTTGTCTTGCTTTATTTTATTTACTACTTTGTTTGCTGCATTATATCAAAACACAAAAAAATTAGTTGCTAGTTTTACTTTATTTACTATCTTGTTTGCTATATCAAAAACACAAAAAAATTAGTATACTTGCATTTACTTTATCTAGTTTGCTTTGTTTACTACTGTTAAAATGGCTACCCCTGAAAATACTAAGTTGTGTGATTTCACTAGCATAAATAATAATGATTTCCTATGCACACCTATTGCTCCACCTGCTACTACAGCGGAATTCTTTGAAATTAAACCTGCTTTACTTAATCTTGTTATGCGAGAGCAATTTTCTGGTGTTAGTTCTGATGATGCTGCTGCCCATCTCAATAATTTTGTTGAATTGTGTGAAATGCAAAAGTATAAAGATGTAGATGGTGACATTATTAAATTAAAATTGTTTCCTTTCTCATTAAGAGGAAGAGCTAAAGATTGGTTGCTGTATTGATTCATGGACTAAATGCAAGGATGCTTTTATTGGTAGATATTATCCCCCTGCTAAAATTATATCTTTGAGGAGTAGCATAATGAATTTTAAACAATTGGATAATGAAAAAGTTGCTCAAGCTTGGGAAAGAATGAAATCTCTGGTTAAAAATTGCCCAACCCATGGACTGACTACTTGGATGATCATCCAAACCTTCTATGCGGGACTAAATTTTTCTTCGCGGAATTTATTGGATTCAGCTGCTGGAGGTACCTTTATGTCCATCACTCTTGGTGAAGCAACAAAGCTCCTTGATAATATGATAGTTAATTACTCTGAATGGCACACGGAAAGAGCTCCACAAGGTAAGAAGGTAAATTCTGTTGAAGAATCCTCTTCCTTGAATGGTAAGGTTGATGCTATTATGTCTATGCTTGCGAATGATAGGATTAATGTTGATCCTAATAATGTTCCATTAGCTTCATTGGTTGCTCAAGAAGAACATGTTGATGTAAACTTCATTAAAAATAATAATTTCAACAACAATGCTTATCGGAACAATTCTAGTAATAACTATAGGCCATATCCTTATAATAATGGTAACGGTTATGCTAATTCTTATGGGAATTCTTACAACAATAATAGGAATACACCCCCTGGACTTGAAGCTATGCTTAAAGAATTTATTAGTACCCAAACTGCTTTTAACAAATCTGTTGAGGAAAAGCTCAATAAAATTGATATTCTTGCTTCTATAGTTGATAGTCTTGCCTCTGATGTTGATCTTTTGAAATCGAAAGTTATGCCTAATAGGGATATTGAAAATAAAATTGTTACTACAGCAAATGCCATCCAAGTTAGAAGTAATGAGAATATAAGATTAATGGCTGAACTGCGTGCTAGGTGGGATAGAGAAGAAAATGAAAAACTAGCTAAAGAGGAAAATGTAGCTAAAGTTTGGACTATTACCACCACTAGCAATGCTAATGATTCACATGTTGC
>NC_061513.1:231765473-231861744 GCF_022539505.1 Lolium rigidum | reverse complement strand
ACACAAAGTAATATGATGAATGCAAATAAGCAAGTATGTAGGAATCAATGCACACAAGTTGACACAAGTGTTTGCTTCTAAGATAGAAGGAAATAGGTAAACTGACTCAACATAAAGTAAAAGAATGGGCCCTTCGCAGAGGGAAGCATGGATTACTATTTTTGTGCTAGAGCTTTTCATTTTGAAAACATAGAATTTTTTTTGTCAATGGTAGTAATTATTCATATGTGTTATGCATAAGACATCCTATAAGTTGCAAGCCTCATGTATAGAATACCAATAGTGCTCGCACCTTGTCCTAATTAGCTTGGATTTACATGGATTATCATTGCATAACATATGTTTCAACCAAGTGTCACAAAGGGGTACCTCTATGCCGCCTGTACAAAGGTCCAAGGAGATAGATCGCATTTGATTTCTCGTTTTTGATAGATCTCAACTAAGGACATCCATACCGGGACAACATAGACAACAGATAATGGACTCCTCTTTAATGCTTAAGCATTCAACAACATATAATATTCTCATAAGAGATTTGAGGATTAATGTCCAAACTGAAATTTCCACCATGATTCATGGCTTCAGTTGGTGGCCCAATGTTCTTCTCTAACAATATGCATACTCAAACCATTTGATCATGATAAATCACCCTTACTTCAGACAAGACGAACATGCATAGCAACTCACATGATATTCAACAAAAGTGTAATAGTTGATGGCATCCCCAGAAACATGGTTACCGCTCAACAAGCAACTTATAAGAAATAAGACACATAAGCTACATATTCAATACCACAATAGTTTTTAAGGCTATTTTCCCATGAGCTATATATTGCAAAGACAAAGAAAGAAATTTTAAAGGTAGCACTCAAGTAATTTACTTTGGAATGGCAAACAAATACCACATAGTAGGTGGGTATGGTGGACACAAATGGCATAGTTTTTGGCTCAAGGATTTGGATGCACGAGAAGTATTCCCTCTCAGTACAAGGCTTTGGCTAGCAAGGTTGTTTGAAGCAAACACAAGTATGAACCGGTACAGACAAAACTTACATAAGAACATATTGCAAGCATTATAAGACTCTACACTGTCTCCTTGTTGTTCAAACACCTTAACCAGAAAATATCTAGACTTTAGAGAGACCAATCATGCAAACCAAATTTCAACAAGCTCTATGGTAGTTCTTCATTAATAGGTGCAAAGTACATGATGCAAGAGCTTAAACATGATCTATTTGAGCAAAACAATTGCCAAGTATCAAATTATTCAAGACAATATGAAGCATTTTATGTTTCCAACCAAACAGCAATAAATGCAGCAGCTTTCAACTTTCGCCATGAATATTAAAGTAAAACTAAGAACACAAGTGTTAAAATGAAAAAGCGGAGCGTGTCTCTCTCCCACACAAGCATGATAGGATCCAAGTTTATTCAAACAAAAACAAAAATAAAAACATAAAGACGCTCCAAGTAAAGTACATAAGATGTGCGGAATAAAAATATAATTTCACTAGAGGTGACCTGATAAGTTGTTGATGAAGAAGGGGATGCCTTGGGCATCCCCAAGCTTAGATGCTTGAGTCTTCTTGAAATATGCAGGGATGAACCACGGGGGCATCCCCAAGCTTAGACTTTTCACTCTTCTTGATCATATTGTATCATCCTCCTCTTTTGATCCTTGAAAACTTCCTCCACACCAAACTCAAAACAAACTCATTAGAGGGTTAGTGCATAATTAAAAATTCACATATTCAGAGGTGACATAATCATTCTTAACACTTCTGGACATTGCCCAAAGCTACTGAAAGTTAATGAAACAAAGAAATCCATTCATCATATCAAAAGAGGCAATGCGAAATAAAAGGCAGAATCTGTCAAAACAGAACAGTCCGTAAAGACGAATTTTTCAGGGGCACTTAACTTGCTCAGATGAAAAAGCTCAAATTGAATGAAAGTTGCGTACATATCTGAGGATCACACACGAAAATTGGCAGATTTTTCTGAGTTACCTACAGAGAGGTCTACTCAAATTCGTGACAGCAAGAAATCTATTTCTGCGTAGTAATCCAAATCTAGTATCAACCTTACTATCAAAGACTTTACTTGGCACAACAATGCAATAAAATTAAGATAAGGAGAGGTTGCTACAGTAGTAACAACTTCCAAGACACAACAAAACAGTAGGAAAATAAAACATGGGTTATCTCCCAAGAAGTGCTTTCTTTATAGCCATTAAGATGGGCTCAGTAAGTTTAATGATGCACTCACAAGAAATAAGAGTTGAAGCAAAAGAGAGCATCAAAAGTAAATAAGAAACACTTTTAAGTCTAACCCACTTCCTATGAAAAGGAGTCTTGTAAATAAACAAGTCATGTAAGCATAACGCAACAAGCATAGAAAGGCAACACAAGCACAATTTCAAGATTCTCAACATAAAGAGGGGAAACTTAATATTATTCAGATGCATATAACCATGTTTCCCTCTCTCATAATAATTTTCAGTAGCGTCATGAACAAACTCAACAATATAACTTTCACATGACACATTCTTATGATGAGCTACATGCATAAAATTATTACTCTCCACATAAGCATAGTCTTTACTATTAATTGTAGCGGGAGCAAATTCAATAAAATAGCTATCATTATTATTCTCATCACTATAATCATCATATATAGGAGGCATATTGTAGTCATAATTAATTTTCTCCTCAATAGTTGGTGGACTGAAAATATGATATTCATCATTATAATCATCATATATAGGAGGTAAAATATCATTAAAGTAAATTTTCTCCTCCATGCTTGGGGGACTAAAAATATCATGCTCATCAAAACAAGCTTCCCCAAGCTTAGAGCTTTCTATATCGTCATGGGAAGAAACATGGATAGTATTAATACTATGGCAGTTATTAACATCCTCATTTTCAGAATTAGTTTCCCGGAGATTTTCAATATCAAAAGTAGTGTGCTCTTCTAAATCATAATCACTAATATAGGTAAAGGGCATAGGAAGATCATTGTACTCAGATTCATTATCATAATAATCATTAGGAGCAACATACTTACGGTTACCCATCGTTATCTCATACACGCGGGGATATGTCGTTACCTCTTTCTTTTTATTCCCCCTCTTCTTCTTCTTCTTCTTCTTCTTCTTCTTCTTTCCCTTCTTCTTCTTCTTTTCCTTCTCCTCGTTCCCTTCTTTAGGAGGAAGAGGCTTGAAGGGAGGCTTCTCCACAGAACCTGATTTATTTCCAGAAACAATAGAAGAAACTTGGGAGGATTCCTCCTTTTCATTAATAAGTATAAAACAGCGGTCCTATCATATTTTAGCAAAGTGTCATCTTCTAAAATATTCTCTATGTAAGTATTTGTATGGCAATTATTAATGCAATAAGAAAGACACCTATGCATGACACTATTAATATCAAGAGCACTCATATCCACCAAAGAAGTTTTTCTCAATAACTCTTCACACACCAAAAATAAAGTAAGTTCATCATGTTGATTAGGAGTGATTTCATCATCACAATACAAATTTGCAGCACTCATAAGGTTCGAATTATCATTGGAGGAGCATTGAAAATTAAAATGACCCACTCTATGGCAAAGTTCACAAATAAAAGGATAGAGGGCACAAACTTTTTCACCAAGATCATCTAGAGCCCTAGACCACTTTCTAGTTTTTTCATTCATGTGATGGATACAATATTCTTCTTCAGTTTTATTCTTTTCACAAGGTCTATGAATTCCACAAAAATTAACATGCTTATAGGAAATAGCATTTTCAGAAGTTTGAACATGTTCATTGCAATCATTAATAACAGTTTCATCCTTCATGCAAGTGTCTTTAAAAGGTTCATGATACTTATCAAAATTCTTCCTAGGCAATTCAAAATGAGAGGCAAAGGCTTTATAAAGATTTGCAACAACTTGAGAGTCAAGACCATAAGTAGCACTCATATTTCGAAATTTATCAGTATCCATAAAAGTTTCAATGCATTCATAATCATAATTTATACCTGACTCTCTACCTTTGTCATTCTCCCATCCTTCGAGTATTCTCCCGAATCCGATCAAGAAGGTCCCATTTAAACTCTTCTTTGTTGTGTGTGAATGATCCGGAACAAGCAAGTATCCAAGCAAGGTTTTATCTTGAAAAGAAAGTCTTGCATACACATTATCAATGATGATATTACCAGGAAGCTCATGAATGGGGCATTTGAGCATTAAAGACTTCAATCTCTCCCATGCTTGGGCAATACTCTCTCCATCATGAGGCCAGTAAATTATATATGCGGTTTCGGTCTTTGTGAATTTCACTTGGAGGATAGAATTTAGAATAAAATAGAGGCACAATATCCTTCCAATCAAGAGAATGCCCATCCTTCAGACAGTTTATACCAATGCGCCGCTTTACCGGACAACGACATAGAGAATAATTTCTTCCTAACTTCATCCATAGAAATAACTGCACACTTGAATAACCCGCATAATTCATGTAGAAATAGTAAATGATCTCCAGGATGAACAGTTCCATCCCCTTCATAGCGTTTATCCACAACAAGTTCAATAATTTTCATGGGTATCTTGAAAGGAAAACTTTCAGTAGGTGGATTTAAAATATCACAAGCATTATTAGAGTTATCGCATATGGGAGATAAAGTATTATCAGAGAAAATTTTCTCCCCTAAAGATGGGAAGCTAAAAAGATCACAAAAACTAGCTTCCCCAAGCTTAGACTTCTCCATAGCATTAGCAGTAATTGAGTTCATACTAATAACATTGCTACTATCATGCAAATAAGGTTCCATAGGTTTTTTAATTTTCGCATCAAACAATTCATGTCTTAACTCGAGAAATAGATTAAAAAGCTCACTGTTGTTTTCCATTATGCCTAACTAGTGAAAAATAAAAACAAGAAACAAAAAGATGCAATTGCAGGATCTAAAGGAAATAGCTTCGAGTACTCACACACCGGCAACAGTGCTAGGAAATAGCTTAGTAGTCGGAGGATGTGAATACCTTTTACCTTACCTCCCCGGCAACGGCGCCAGAAAATAGCTTGATGTCTACGCACGCTTCTATTCCTCGTAGACAGTGTTGGGCCTCCAAGAGCAGAGGTTTGTAGAACAGCAACAAGTTTCCCTTAAGTGAATCACCCAAGGTTTATCGAACTCAGGGAGGTAGAGGTCAAAGATATCCCTCTCAAGCAACCCTGCAATTACGATACAAGAAGTCTCTTGTGTCCCCAACACACCTAATACACTTGTCAGATGTATAGGTGCACTAGTTCGGCGAAGAGATAGTAAGATGCAAGTGATATGGATGAATATGAGTGGTAATAACAATCTGAAATAAATATGGCAGCAAGTAAACATGTAACAGAACTTGTTGGAAACGGTGTTTCAATGCTTAGAAACAAGGCCTAGGGATCATACTTTCACTAGTGGACACTCTCAACAATGATCACATAATTGAATAAATAAATACTACTCTCAAACACTCTCTTGTTGGATAATAAACACCATTCATTGTGTAGGGCTACAAGAGCACCCTCAAGCCGGAGTAAACAAGCTCCACAACTTCATAAAGGAAACACACACGATGCGCACACTGTCACCATCACACCGTGGAGAGTGAATCCGGAGTTCATATTAAAGTAACCTCTAGAGTGCATAATAGACAAGAGTAACATCTACATATTCAACTAGATTACAAAGCTCATGATCACATAAAGATCACATGAGATAGAGAGAGATGAACCACATAGCTACCGGTAGAGCCCTCAGCCTCGGGGGAGAACTACTCCCTCCTCATCATGGGAGACAGCGATGGCGATGAAGATGGTGGTGGTGTCGATGGAGATGACTCCGGGGGCAATTCCCCGTCTCGGCGGCGTGCCGGAACAGAGAGTTTCGCGATGGCGGCGGCGTCCCTGGAGTCTTTCTGGAGTTTCGTCAATTGGTGTCGAGTTTTTAGGTCACGAGGGACTTTATAGGCGAAGAGGCGGAGTCGGAGGGGCAACAGGGCTCCCTCACCACATGGCGGCGCGGCCAGGGTGGGACCCGCGCCCCCCTATGGTGTGGGTCCCCCTTGGCCCCCTCCGGCTCTCCTTCGGTGTTCTGGAACATTCCGGGGAAAATAAGGCCTTGGGCTTTTGTTTCGTCGAATTCCGAGAATATTGCCCGAACAGCTTTTCTGGAACCAAAAACAACAGAAAACAGGAACTGGCACTGTGGCATCTTGTTAATAGGTTAGTTCCGGAAAATGCATGAAATCATTATAAAGTGTGAGCAAAACATGTAGGTATTGTCATAAAACTAGCATGGAACATCAGAAATTATAGATACGTTGGAGACGTATCAGCCAACTGAATAAACTGCAAGGATCATGGCACAAAATGCTGCGAGATGATTCCCTGGAATGCTTGGAAGCTTCGATTGCATGCACTGGTCATGGAAGAACTGCCCGTTTCCCTGGTAAGGTATATACAAAGGGCGTCATGGATATTGCAGTGTGGTGCTTGAAGCTGTGGCAGATTATGACCTGTGGATTTGGCATTCTTACTTTTGCATGGCGGATCACACAATGACATCAACGTGTTGCAGTAGTCTCCGGTGTTCAGCAAACTAGTGGAAGGGCATGCTCCACCACGCAACTATGAGATCAATGGCCACCAATATACCAAAGGCTATTATCTAGCCGATGGTATATATCCAAATTAGGCCACTTTTGTCAAAAGAATCTCGGCTCCATCAGGTCAGAAGAATTTCCACTTTGCTTCGCGATAGGAGGCTTGCAGGAAGGATGTCGAGCGGTCATTTGGTGTGCTTCAAGCTCCATTTGCAATTGTCCGGTACCCTGCTCTAAGTTGGGCTCAAAACCAAATGTTGGAGGTGATGCAGGCTTGTGTGATCATGCACAACATGATCACCGAGGATGACCGCAAGAATCATGTCAGGTAACATGTTGGTCCCTATGAGTGCCAGGGCCCTCTTGCGGAGGTTGATCATGAGTTGCCTGTAGATTTTGCTGATTTCCTCACCATGCACGCAGAGATCCGTGACAACAATGTTCACGAGCAACTTCAAAATGATCTCGTTCAGCAATTGCGGAGGATCAAAGGATTATCAGCAAATGCCATGACACCTTGATCTAGCCCCATTTATTACATTTTTTTAGTTTTTTATTGTTTATTGTATTTTAATTTGAAAACAATCTCGGCAAAGATATTTATTTGTATGCTATATTTAATAAATGGTTGTGTTTTCGAAAACCCTATTAAAAAGTTTTGGGGCGGCATTTGGGGACGCGACTGGGGAGCGACGTTCCCCAAATGCGGCATGAACAAAACACGTCCCCCAAACGCTCGATACGGTGCCGTTTGGGGGACGCGTCTGGATATGCTCTAACGGCATCTTCAATTGGGATGACCCGTCCCGCGCCTGCGCCTCCGGACAAAAACGCGGCCCAACACCGCGACGCATCTCAAAAGCGCACGGCTGCGGCATCCGGGCCGACGCAAAGCCGGCCCAAAAAATGGGCTAGGTTTGCGTGACCACGTGTCCTCCCGCGTCCGCCTATTCGGAACCCAGGGGACCACCTGTCGGTGCCCACGCGTCTTATTCAGTGTGGACTTGGAGGCGGACTATCCCTATCCACTCCAGTCCCCACTCCCACTCCCCACGCACGCGCTCGAACTTCCGCCGCCTCGGTGGGCTCTACATCAACGAGCCCGCTGCTCCGCCGCGGGACGCGCAGGCGCATCCCGACGAGGAGGATGACCCCGAGATGCGTTCCACGCTCGCGACGTCCCTCGGGGTCAATGACCTCACGGAGCTAGCCAAATGGCGTCATCTCGCCGAGGTGCTCCGCGCCTCCGTGCTGGAGGAGGAGGCCAGGAAGGCTAAGGAGGATGCCGATGCGTGGGCATTCCTCGCCATGGTGCGCCGGCAGGAGGAGGCCACGCGTCAGGCTACGCTCCGGGAGGAGGAGCGCCTCCTCCGCGTCAAGCACAAGGCGAAGCTTCAGGCCGCTGCAGCGGAGCAACGGGAGAAGGAGGCGGCGCGGCTGGCACACCTGCGCAGGCTGGCCAACCCTCTGGACCCGCACTCCGCATGGGAACGAGCGCAGTGGTCGCCCTAGCTAGAGTCTCCGGGACGCTCCAACGTGTCCAGCCACAACAGCGCCTCGCCGCCCAGGGGCGTCGTCATCATCGACGGCGAGGACGATGACGAGTACTACTGGGACTAGGCGGCGAGCCAGTGGCCACCGCTTCCCAAACCCAAGCTTAGGCTTTACTCTTTCTTAGTTAAAGCCCATATAGGGCTTTCTTTTGTGTAAATTTTCCCAAGATAGGGCATAAGTTTAATGAACTTAGTTTAAGTTTAACTGTTTTCGTTTTTTGCAGTCTTTTTGTTTTGCGTTGCAACCGCCCGTTGGGCGCAATGCGTGACCCAAACAGACTGTTGGCTATGTCCGCGTCTCCGCGTGGCCACCCAAACAGCCACATCCGGACGGCCCAACGCGTCTGGTTTGAATCTCAGCGTCAGAGAGGCCCTAAGGCCATCTCTAGCAGGCCAACCCAAATCGACAACTCAAACGGCCCGTTAGCTAGTTGGCTCGCATAGAGGAAAATAATACTACGACCAGATTTTAAAAAGCGCGCGAAATTTGATAAAATTTCATTAGTTCGAATATAATTTACATAGTTGAAAAGTAAAATCTAAAACCAAATTCAATCGGCGATGTATTCTTCGCTGTCGGAGACGAGGTCGACAAAGGGCGGCAGCGCCTACAGCTGCTGCGCCCAACAAGGCACCTGTGGTGGCGGCTGGTGCGGCACGTACAACGGCGGTGGCTGCCGTGGCGCGTACTATGGTGGTGGTGGCACAATCTGTCCATCCCACGCTGCCTGCGGTGGCGCGTGCAGCGGCTGTGGTGGTGGCGGTGGCAGATTGGCAACATGCTCCGCCACCATTGCTGAGAGTTGGACGACGTCCTCCAGCCCCGGCCTCCTCCTCTGCCTTGGACAGTTCCATGGCGGAGGCAATGGCCGCCTCCTCATCGTAGTCCTCGGGGACGATGCCGTCCAGCTTGACAGCCGCGGGAGGCACCCCGTCCTCGATCTCCTCGTCCACATCCTCCTTGGCGCTCTCTTCCTCCTCGTCCTCGCTGTCTGGAGGGCCCTCGCCTGGCTGGAAGTTCCGCTTGCTATGGATCGCGAGGCGCGCCTCATGCTCCCATGTGAGGAAGATATGCCAGAAATCTGGTTGATGGTACACGCGCTCATACCGCTGCGACAGCGCATCTCCTCGTGCAGAGCACGACCGTGTTGCACGAGGAGCCTCCCCCTATTGAGGTGCCACCCATGTGGCAGTGAGACATTCCTGTGGCGGCAGGGGATGGCCTCCGACCACCCTCACTGCGCCTCGTGCACCGATAGGTAGCGCCGGTTGTGTCATGTCTAGTGCGGAAGAGGCTACGCAGCGGCCCCTGAAGCCTATGGGCCAACGTACTCCGTAGGGTTTGGTGGTGGAGAAAGACGGCGAGACCACGCAGGGTTTAGGCGGCGGCAATGATTTGCGGTGGCTTTGATGGCGTGGCTGCTACCGCCAGCCAGCCTTTCCGCATCGGGTCACCTACATGCAGGCCCGCGACACACGCGGGAGGACACGTGCGATGTCCGTGCATTGTTCGCCTTAACCCATCGGTTTCACAAATTTGGGGAACAGATGCATCGGCGCGGACGTGTCGTTCTGTTCTGCGTCACCCTGCTGGAGCCTGAGCGGCCCATCCGCCAGTCTACATGGAACGAAACGGACAGCCCAAGACCGGATGGGTCGGCCCGCTGGAGATGCCCTAACTGTGAATGAAATATTGGGAGTCCTCTGTGGAAGAGAAAGTCTCCGAGCGAGCTTCATTTGGATGATTCGTATGTACTTCCCCGTTCGCGTCAACAAGATTTCCACAGTACCATCACCAATATTTCAAGCCAACATTAAGGGCGCGTTTGGTAGGCTGGGCGCCCATTGGTTCGCATCGACCGAGAAATTTTCGACTCGTTTGGTTGCTTGGCCTCCCCCATGTTGTTGCACGAACCGGAAATTATAGCACCCTCGGGCCTAGCCCCGGAGGAATGCCCGAGTCGGCAGTTTCCAGCGAGCCACCCAAATCTGGGACAAAGCTGATGCAAAAGGAAATCTTCGGTGCACGCAAGGAGACGAGGAGGGAAATGGTGGGAGCTGCGGCGCGCATCGGCGAAAAGTGAAAAGGGGGCGGGAAGGATTCCGTCACCTCCCACCGTGCCACATCGCCTATTTCTAACCCCTCCTCCACTCTCCCCCCTAATTTCGAGCTTCTCCTCCCATCGGCAAGCAGGTCAGAGGCGCACACATCTCCGATCGGCGACGATGGCAGCGACAGCGCTGCAACTGGGCAGCTTCATCTTCTTCCCGGTGCAGCATTTCTTCACCTCCGGCGATGACTATAAGGATTCCCTCACTCTGGTATCTCGGTTTTGTTTAGATCTAGCACTACAAACAACTAGGGCATCAATGATGGTATGTTACTAACGTTTTGGAAATCTGTCAACGAATGTCTATTTTGTGACGGTACCGCGTTTTTGCATCACAGGTGGCATTTTGGGCCGCTCAGGCTCAAAAATTAGTGACGTCCAAGCTCTCTAAACGTCAACGATTGTGGATAAATGCGCATTCCGGGAGGTGGGCGGCCCGAACTTTGGTGTCGGCAGGGGGGTCGTCACAAGAGCTGGGCTTCGGGCCGGTGGACACACTCTGCACGCTTCTGTTCATATACTTATTTGTTTGCCGCACAACAGTCCAAGGACTATAACACTGGGACCCATATTTGTAAGGGGAGACATCCAGTGTCTGCACACATGTACCTAACCTGCAGCACTCGGGCCCGCATATCAGGTACCAACCCACAACCCTCCTGCGTAGGGCCACCCATTCTGACAGCCTCCTAGCAGGCGAAGTGAAACAGAACTGTCAGTACCACCAACATAGGTTCCACATGTCAGTTGACATGCCAAATTTTTTGGGCACGTGCGATCACAAGTGTCTGCCTGCCTTCAATTCTGGACGCCTGACCCCACAGGTCAGAGCTTGGTGGGCCTACACAGTATGTCGGGCTTACATGGGTCCCAGGTGCCATTCTCGTCGGGCCCACATGGAGATGTGGCGTGGCCCCACATGTCAGAGCTTTGGTGGGTCCGCGTGTCATAGATTGGTGGGCCCCGCGTGTCAGTTAGATACGGCCTTCCTACAGAGCTTGGTGGCCTACCAGTTCTTGTGGGGCCCCGGACTTACCAGTCTGAAACTCCTGTTATGCATACAATTTCACGATCCCAAGATCATTCCATTGCGAATACATAACCGAATTGATACCAGATTACATCATCCACTACAGTACCGAATTAAAAGCATTACGGACGTCTTACATCATAGGCCATCAAGGCCGTAGTTCAACAAACAGCAGAGGAAACAACTTGACTCCAACAGCGGTGGAACCCAAGTCAGGCCTTTACCTTACAAGAGACTGACTAGGAGAGCGTCCTAGTTCGCGTCTGCGGCGTCGTACTCTTCTTCTTTGTAGTACTCCTCTTCAAAGTCTGGCCAAGTAAACAGCAGATGAAACAAATTGACTCCAACAGCGGTGGAACCCAAGTCAGGCCTTTACCTTACAAGAGACTGACTAGGAGAGCGTCATAGTTCACGTCTGCGGCGTCGTACTCTTCTTCTTTGTAGTACTCCTCTTCAAAGTCTGGCCAAGTAAATAGCCAGGACAACAATGCCAATGAGTACGTTTGAATGTACTCGGAAACCACCTTAGAGAGAAATAAAGGATATGCAGTATGGCAGTAGCAAGGAACATGCACTAAACTAGGACGACAAGGAGCGAGAGGTGGTTCCTCTCGAGAGTAGGACATCTCTATATCTTTGTTGAAAAACCTTTTTGTAAACAAGTTTATTTCAGACTAATAGGTAAGGATGACCCAATTTCCGTTCCGGCCATCTCATATGGCCAACACAATTATTCTAGCTTTCCACTGTACCTCCCAGGTACATTTTTCACCAGTCCCACTAGCATCACTTTCCCAAAACATTTTTTGAGAAACACTTTTATAAACCCAAAAATTTCCTCTAATGCCAAGTAACGCCATTTCCATGTCCATAACCATGGACACGGCTATCCGAATAGATTTACACTTTGCATAGGTTGTACACTTTCCCCACAAGATCCAAATACTCATTGTGTGAGCATCATCCCTGCATAATAACACATGCCACGACAAATACCCGATAGTAGTTTTTTGCCTGCTCGCCTTAGCTTAAGACATGCCGCCCAGAGTTGTACCTCCCAACACCAGAGTCCGAGGGGTCATTTACCCAGGAGTAGCAAATTCCCTGACCAGCTCGACCCTCCGGAATGCCGCGACCAACTGTGGGGTATTATTCAATGGGAGCTCATAGGTTGTATCCCTGCCATCTGTACGAGACGGAAAGGCGTCCCCAGTTCGTCGGGAAGACCACGGTCGATAGGTGTCCATGCTAGGACTACCCCTTACACTTGCAGGACCCGGACTAATGCGAGACAAACTACTACGCTACGCCCCGTCCCACTTAAGGGTAATGTGGTTGTACTGGCTAGGTCCGGTTTCGTACTATGGTCACCAAGGATTTTAGAAAACAACTTTTTCCTTTGACTTGCCTCCAGCAAGTTCTTCTTTCCTTAAACCTCTTTGCCTTCCATAAAACTACACTTGGGTAGGCCTACCCCATTCCATGTTTTTTGAAAAACTTTCTATCACGAAAACATTTCCAGAACCATTTTTCTAGGGCTCCCAACCTTCACTAATAGGGTGATAGGGTGATAAGCACCATATCACTAATAGAGGGGTCATTAGTAGGTACCAACGAGGGATGTACCCTAAGGATGGATTAATAAAACTTCGGGTGGCACTAACCACCGACTTAATAAATAAAAGACATGCACTTGATAAAACATATACTAATGCAAGAGCAAGATATATAGGACCAGAGATGCATCAAGAGGTGGCTTGCCTTGCTCAGCAAAGTGTCCCTGGTCTTCCTCTTCAAATCACCCGAAGTCACCTCCTCCTTCATTTCCGGCGGCGTTCGAATCTATCGTCGCAAAAATAAAAGAAACAAGACACACTAAATCAACAAACCACTCCAGAATAGTTCACACAAATATTTGGTAAAATCACAGTATGTAAAGATTCACAAACACAAGCTACTGAAAGTGGTTTCACTAATTTATGTTTTTTTAAACAAAAGTTGTGATTTTTACAATTCCGGAAATGACTTAGGAACCATTTAAATGGTCTAAATCTTTCCGTGAGTCACAAGAATGCATGCATCATACCTACTGAACGCTAACAACATGTAGAATACACTTGCACAAGAATCACATGCAGATAAATTTTTAAATAATCTAGGAAAATTAAACAAGACATGAACCAAACCAAATCAAAAGCTATGCACACCAGTAGCAGAGCACAATCAACCAGAGCCAAGCATACCCATGGATATCTAATACTAATCGTGATCTAACCCCACTGGTTTGGCATTTTTCTGATTTGTAAATTAATTTACAAAAATCAGATACTGAAATGGTGCCCTGATTCAGCAATAAAATTCTCAGACAAGATCTAACATTCAAAAATTTATTTCCTTTGGAAAAAATTAGCCTATCAAGATTTCTACCAGTAGCACTTGGATTTTCTCCAAAAATATTTGTAGTTTCCAACAAAAAATCACTGAAGAGCTCCCTGGACAAGATTTAATTTGCAAACCAATATATATCCAGGAAGCTCCTTCATGTGGGACCAGTGCGAAAGGATGGGTATTTACATAAACTCCACAAAAACATTTACCTCAAGCAAAAAGGATCTATAAAAAGGACATACTAAATAAACTAGCAATACTGCAACATTCTAGTCTTTCATTTATCTACTCAGATCTACATACAAATAGCACATGCATTGTTAAGATTTTGTTCACGAGCATCCAGCAATTTGAATTATCCAATTTGGTTCGTCGGGGAATAAATGGTATTTCGAAAACTACCGCAGGATTTACTGGAAGTTTTGCAAACAGAAATAAAAAGAAAAGGGAAGAGGGTCGAGTCTCTGGGTTAGCCAGATTCTGCTCAGATCCACCAGCGCTGCGCGGGAGGGGCCATTTTTAAACGGTCCCAACGTCGAGCCATGCGGGCGCGGGCTAGGGGCCATGGATGCATGCAGTCGTTGGATTAATTCGAATGGCGTTGTTCCTGTCTCCTTCCTCATGATGCGGCGGTGTCTGGGAACCCTAGAAGGATGCGCGGCCTCGGGTGCTAACCCTGGTGCGCAGATCTCATCAAGGCGTGGCACGTTGGATGCGGAGGAATGGGGGCGTCCGAATGGTGGTCGACGAAGATGAAACAACAACAACTTTTTCGGCGGTCACTAGCGGTGGTGAAATCGCTGTTTGAAACGTCGGCGTCTACAGGGCGACCTGGGCAGAAACGAGAGGTGCGTTAGAGAGAGGAGAGAATGGGGCTTCCAGTGAGCTAGGGTAGGGGAGAAACGGTGGCGGCCTGCGACATCAACCTTCGACGGAACCTGGCAGACGTCGAGCTCGCATGTGTGCAGTAGGGAGCGCTGAGCTCCCCTCTGCTCGGGAGATGGTCTGGTGGTGTGCAAGGGGGTTGTGGCGAAGGGAAATGGAAGGAAGGGCTCGGTGCCCCTTTTTATCGATGATGAGCGGGTGCACGGTGCACCAGGTCCGGCGAGGGAGAGAAATGGAGGCTGCAACACTGGATTGGTCGAGAGGGGCGGCGAGCTACGTGTCTGAGCGACGGTGCCACCGTTTGGACGCGAGTGAGCATCGGCAGTGGAGTGAAAGGAGTAGACGCGATGGCTGCAGTGTTGTCTGCCAGGCGTTCGACGGAAGGATGCGACGCGACGCTAACGATGGCGTGCAGGATGATGGGAGAGGGCAGGGTTGCAGTTGTCCCTGAGGCGCGTGACCCTCTCCCAAACACTCCACGGCCGTCCAGGAGCACAGACGCGAGGAGGTGAGGTCGCCACCGTGGCCATGTCCATGCCGGCGTGCATGGTGACCATTGGGGGTCACCCGAGTGCTGTCAGTGAGGAGTGAGAAAGGGGAGCAAGGGAGTTGTCTAGGAGGGGTAGAGAGGTTCAGAGAGCGTCGACAGCACGCTGGCTTTTCGTGCACGAGCAGCAGAGGGAAGGGGGAAGCGGTTGTCATCATGTGGGTGACCACGGGCGAGAGGTGACTGAAGGGAGCGGCCTAGGTCGATAGGGGAGGGAACAGGAGGGGTGTGCAGGGTGTGCTGTGACCAGGGTTTGTCTGCTTCTGTTTGGAACAAGTCCAAGAGTGGCATGACCACCAAACCAGCCCCGACCACTTCTTCTCTCCACTTTCCCTCTCACTCACGCGATGGTAATTTGCATGCACACACATGTGGGCAGTGGTTTGAAGAGTGAGAGAGTTGAGAGAGGGGAGATGGGGTCGAGCTGGGGTCGGAGATATGTCCAGCATGATGGTGGTTTGGAGAGTGAAGAGAAAGAGAGATATGCAAGGAAGGGGTGGTGGTGTGATGGCCCGCATGGCCACTTCTTCCATTTTCATTTCTTTGGAATTTTGGGTCACACTCCTAAGTTTGATCCAAGGCAAGGATAGGGCATACCCATGATGAGGTAGGGATAAGCTTGCTTGGATTTTTTTTAGAATGGCAATTGGAAAAATAATGAAAAAGAAATGGTGGACGGAAAATGAAGGGTGACATGATCTCGGATGATCACATGCTCAAGGGTTTGGCAAGGTTTAGTTTAATAAAACCAGAAATAAAAAGGGTGCAACATGTGAAAAGGGTTTTAGGGTTTTAGGGATTTACACACAAGTGGAAAATTTCACAAGCACTACTACACACTTACTCTAGATTCAAAGGCAAGATAAATCATGCATGCAAGGATTTGAAAACATAAAAAAAATTTGTTGGCCCTAAATTTTGTATTTCAAAATTTTAAACCAATACACAAAAGTTGGGTTGTTACAAACCTTCCCCCCTTAAAACTAATCTCGTCCTCGAGATTTGGTGGCTAAGAACTGAAGAGTGCGGGGAAGTCCTTTCTGAGTTGATCCTCTTGTTCCCATGTGGCGTCCTCCTCGGAGTGATTAGTCCACTGAACCTTACAAAATTTAATCTTCCTTCTTCAGGTGAGATGAACAACTTCTTACAAAATACGAAGGGGTACTTCTCGATAAGTTAAGTCGGTGTTGAGGTCGAGGGTGCGATAATCGATGTTCTTGAATGTCTCAGGCTTGTCAGGCACTTGGAGGCATCGTTGAAGTAGAGAGATATGGAACACATCGTGGAAATCTGCTAACTCAGCCAGCAGTTCTAGTTGATAGGATACTTCACCTCGACGAGCAAGAACTTTGATGGGCCCAATACATCTGGGGGCAAGCTTCCCTTTGACGTGAAATCTCTGCATACCCTTGAGTGGAGTGACACGAAGGTAGGCATGATCTCCAACATTGAAGGTCAACTCGCAACAATTGGAATCATCATAACTCTTCTGGTGGGATTGAGCGGCTTTGAGGCGATCACAGATCAGTTGAACTTGTTATTCATCTTCATGGAGGTGGTCAGGTCCAAAAACTTGACTATCTCCAGTCTCGGACAAGTCGAGAGGGGTTCGGCAACGGTGACCATATAAGGCTTCAAAGGGGGCCATCTGCAGACTGGCTTTGTAGCTATTGTGGTAAGAGAACTCCGTGAAAGGTAGACCATTTTTCTCCATAGGCGAGGACACAAGCACGACGCATGTCTTCAAGAATCTGGTTTACTCTTTCCGTTTGGCCACCGGTCTGCGGGTGATAGGCGGTGCTGAAGGCTAGCTTCGTTCCGAGGGCTTCATGCAGGCTTTTCCAGAATTTCGAGGTAAATTGGGTACCTCGATCTGACACTATCCTCTTGGGAACTCCGGGGAGACTAACAATACGGGATATGTAAAGGTCGGCCAGCCGGGTTCCGAGGTAAGTGGTTTTGACTGGGATAAAATGGGCGACCTTAGTGAGTCGATCAACAATGACCCAGATGGAGTGATGGCCACGCTGAGACTTAGGGAGTCAAGTAATGAAATCCATCCCAACTTCTTCCCATTTCCATTTGGGGGCCTTGAGGGGTTGGAGTAATCCAGCTGGTCGCTGATGCTCAGCCTTCAATTTCTGGCACACGTCGCAACGAGCAATGAAAAAGGCTATCTCTCGCTTCATACCTTGCTACCATAATTGCTTCTTTAGGTCTTGATACATCTTGGTTCCTCCAGGGTGGATTGAGTAGGGGTGTCATGGGCTTCCTTCATGATGAGTTGCTTCAGGTCTTCAATATTGGGTACACAGAGATGTCCGTTGTACCACAAAACTCCTTTGGCATCAATTGTGAAACCAGGAACTTCCACCCTATCCATCCTACACTTAATTCCTTCGATACTCTCATGACCCACTTGAGATTCCTTGATTTTATCAAATAAAGTAGGCTTCAACTCGAGATTTGCCAGGAATCCATGGCTAACCAACTCGAGTCCGAACTCCTCCAGTTCTTCATGCAGCTTGGGTTGAGCAACCTTGATGAGGGCGTTCAACGAACATGGCTCTCGACTAAGGCCATCACCTACGACGGGCTTTACCGGGGTGATAATGAATTCCGAGGTTGTAATCCTTGATGAGCTCCATCCAACTGCTTTGCCTCATGTTCAGCTCCCGCTGAGTGAAAATATACTTCAGGCTCTTGTGACCGATGTAGATCTCGTAGCGATTCCCAACTAAATAATGACGCCAGGTCTTCAGGGCGTGAACCACCGCAGCAAGATCTAATTCATGCGTGGGGTAATTCATCTGGTGCGGTCGAAGTTGTCTTGGAAAATAGGTTATCACCTTGCCTTCTTGCATCAGCACACTTCCGAGACCAAGTTTCGATGCATCGCAGTACACATCAAAATCCTTGGTGATGTCCAGCATCGTCAAGACGGGGGTTGTAACTGATCTCTTCTTGAGTTCCTGAAAACTGGCCTCCCATTTGTCGGTCCATTCAAACTTCTTATCCTTCTTCAACAACTGCGTTAAGGTCTCACAATGCTTGAGAATCTCTCAACGAATTTACGGTAATATCCTGCCAATCCTAAAAAGGCGCGGACTTCGGTCTGATTGGTAGGGGCTTTCTTCTCCATGATGGACTGAATTTTGGACAGGTCGACAGACACTCCTCCAACAGATATAACATGACCTAGGAATCCTACCTCTTTCAGCCAAAATTCACATTTACTAAACTTGGCATAAAGCTGATGTTCTCTAAGAGTTCCCAAAACGATCCGCAAATGTTCATCATGCTCCTCTTCATTCTTGGACTAGATCAGAATATTATCAATGAATACCACCGCGAACTTGTCGAGGTACTTCATGAACACTTTGTTCATGAGATTCCTGAAATAGCCAGGGTCATTGGTCAGTCCAAAGGACATCACGGTATATTTAAAAAGTCCATACCGTGTGGTGAAGGCAGTCTTGGGAATGTCTGACTCTCGAACCTTGAGTTTTTTTTTGAAGCATGTACCGTAGGGGAATGCCCCTACGGTGTAATTTTTTTATATATAAGGGTAACCAACAGAAGTTATACACGGATTACATCAAGGCGGGTAAAAATGTCCAAGAATCATAGGAAGAAAACTAAAGGGATAGAGCTAGCAGCCAGTCAACAAGCGGCTGAACAAGGGCTGTCTTAACTCTAAATCTATGTAACAAAAGATCGCTACAGAAACCAACTTTCCAACGTGCCATGGATGCTGGTATCCCTCTGAAGATAACATCATTTCTAATCTTCCAGATATTCCAAGCCGAGCAAGCAATGATCTCCAAAAAACATGGGCCAGTAAAATGCGAACAGGCAGCCATATATCTTCCAGATAGAGGTACCGACATATCCCACTGAATATTCAGTGTGCACCAGCAATTCACTGCAAATTCACACTCGAAAAATAAATGATCTCTTGACTCAAGGGCTCCAGTTTGGCATAGCACACAATTAGATCCTGAGTCAAGATGCCATTGTTTCCTCTGCATGAGATCTCTTGTGTTGAGTCGGTCGACCATTAACAGCCAAAGAAAAACTTTCAGCTTGGGTAGTGCTTTAGATTTCCATATAGCATTAAGGGCATCATCTTTCGGAAGCTGTTCAAAAAGGAAGTTGTAAAAAAGGGATGGTGTGTATTTGTTACCCCAAACAAAGGTCCTCCGATCAATCACATCACTTTGGATTTGCACTCCACTCACTATCTCCATAATCAGATGATATTCCTGAAAAGCTTCCACCGATAGAGGTAAGGCAAAACATGAGCTGATGTCAGTTGATGCAAATTTGGCAACAGTTATATCTTCATCACGCGCATAGTAAAACAGTCTAGGATATTTTCCATTTAACGTTTCTTTACCATGCCAGAAATCTTTCCAAAACAAGACATCACCAATTGTACATTGTGTAATACTTCTATAGTCCCCCACAAAGATGAATATGTCTTTCCACCAAAAAGACCCACGTTTGGATTGGGCATGTGGTGCACCTTCAGTATATAAGGACCAAACAAATTTACCCAGGGGATATTCTCCTTTTCATAGAATTTATGAAGTTGTTTCAAAAGCAAAGCTTTATTCTGTAGTTCCAGATTGCGAATGCCCAATCCGCCATGACGTTTAGGCCTACAAACCATTGACCAAGCAGCTAGTGCATTGGATGAAGAAGAGTCCTCTTCTTTAGCCCAAAGACAGTGACGTTGAGCCCTATTGCAGATATTGATGATTGCCTTTTGAAGCTTAAGGGAGCACATAAAGAAGGTGGGCAGAGTTGACAACACGGATTGAACAAATTGGAGACGACCACCATAGCCCAGAAATCTTGCACTCGCATTAAGCCTACGCTCTACTAATCCAACCAGAGGTGAGAGCTCTTGAATAGTTGGTTTTGTTGTTCCCAACGGAAGACCCAAATAGGTGAAAGGTAATTTCCCAGTGGTACAGCCAAAAGTAGTAGCTAGTGTATTCAGATGCTGTTCTGAGATAACTGAGTAAAGTGAAGACTTGGCATAATTCACTCTAAGACCAGTGGCTTGCGCAAATTCTTCAATTACCATTTTCAAGGCCCCAAGCTGAGTCTGACAAGCTTGCAAAATAATCAGTGTATCATCCGCATATTGAACTATGGGGAAATCACAATTCGGGATATTGAGAGGAGCATGTAGCTCTCCGATATGAAATAAGTGATTGACCATAGCCTGTAGAAGTTCCGAGACACTTACAAAGAGGATTGGGGATAAAGGGTCACCCTGACGTACACCTCGTTTGCAGAAGAATTTCTTACCCGGTACCCCATTGAGGAGAAACGACGAGGTACCCGTAGACATTATCATGTCCAACCATCTTAACCAGCGAGGGTCAAAACCCCAACATCCAAACACTTTTTTAACTGCTGCATGCTCCACGGTATCAAAAGCTTTAGCAAAGTCTAGTTTCAAAATAACGGTGGCTGATCCACTTTGTTTGCATTGGTGAATATATTCATACGCCCAACCTACACAATCTTGGATACTTCTTGATTGCAAAAAACCATACTGATTGATATGAACAAGATCCAAGATTCTTCCTTGCAGCCGGTTAGCCATCAACTTTGTAAGCAACTTCAAGCAGATGTTTAATAATGAGATTGGTCGAAAGTCATTCGGCCCTTCAGGGGATAATGTTTTAGGAATGAGAGTGATAAAAGAGTCAATTATACTCTGAAGGTTAACCTTTCCTTCCCAGAATTCCTGACAGAGATGATAGAAATCGTATTTTATCACAGGCCAACAAACTTTGAGAAAGAGACCTGAGAAACCATCGGGGCCGGGTGATTTATCACTTGGCATATGGGCCACTATATTATCAATATCCTCATGAGTAAATGGGCTAGACATATCCTGCAAATCTGCATACTGCTGAAAATATTGAGAGAAGTACACAGCAGAAGTTACAGGTACAGAAACTCCCAACCGATCTTTGAAAGAATTCCAAAGAAGCCCAGCCTTTTCCTCATGTTCTACAGCCAGAGATCCATCTTCAGAGAAGTCCACAGCAGAAGTTACAGGCTCGAACCTTGAGTTGATGATAACCAGTACGGAGATCTATCTTAGAGAAAACTCGGGCTCCATTCATCTGATCAAACAGATCTTCAATCTTGGGAAGGGGGTATTTGTTCTTGATGGTGACATCATTCAGATTCCGGTAATCCACACACAGGCGGGTAGTACCGTCCCTCTTATCCACAAAGATAACGAGAGATCCCCAGGGGGATGCGCTAGGACGAATCAATCCTTTTATCAAAATGTCATCCAACTGCTTTTTCAACTCAACTAATTCTTGAGGATTCATCCGGTAGGGTCGCTGAGCGATGGGGGCAGTTCCGGGAACTAGCTCGATGATAAACTCGATTTCCCGATCAGGGGGCATACCGGGAAACTCATCGGGGAAAACCTCTGGGTACTCACAAGCTATGGGTACTTCATGCAGGGCTAGACTGGCGACACTCTTCTTGCATAAGGCCTTCGAGGATAGCATGGTGGCCACATGTTCAACTATCTCGCCGTCCTCAGCAATCAGGGTTATGGCTCGGCGAGCACAGTCTATATGACCCTTATATTTAACCCTCAGGTCACCACCACATACCATGGTTAAATCCGCCAGGTATGTAGCCCCGAGTAGCCACTCAACATAATCCAAGCCACTCCCATTCCACCCAGGTGTTCATTAAGGTTGTTGATTTTCAAATTTTAAACACACACAACCAAGAAATGAAACAACATTGGCATTTGATATTGCAAAGCGAAATATAGCATCCTAGCAAGGATCTTGAGAGCGGCTACACACTACTAGGTTTACTAAGCATAGCATATACACTTCACTTTTGAAAACAAATACCTATCATGCATACTAGTTGAAAAACACTAATGCATAATACAAAAATAAGTAGGATTGAATGCCACTTGCCTTTTTGGTAACTGAAGATCGTTCACTTCTCTCAACATAACACGTCGCTCTTCACACGAACTATAAGATAACAATAGCACAACATAAACACACCATTCATACAACAACAAAATTAAACAAGGAAAACAACAAGTTATTATTCATTTTATTTTAGTCATCGGATAAAGAAGATATGGCATGAGGCAAGGCTTACAAGGTCTGGCTTTGATAAGTGGGATTTTAATATATTAAAGATTCAAGGATTTAGGGATTTGGGTATTGGATTTTAGTGGCAGAAAGAATACTCAGGTTAGGGCAAGACAAGACTTACTCAATTTGCCATTTGTAAATTGAATAAACATTTTCAAGGTAGGGAGGAATATAAGGTTTGTAGAATTATCTTAACAGGATAGATATGGATTATAGGGGTAGATAGTGTTAAGGATCATTTTGATTTAAGATCTTATTGAACTATTCTTATTTTTAAGTTATGATCTTGGAGACAAGTGAAAAATTAAGATGAAGTGATTTACAGGTGTAGTATTTACTTTATTTTAAACTTCATCTATCACATAGATGAACAGTTTAGAAGATATGATATGAGACATGGCTATGTCAAGGTTGGTATTGATGAAGTGATCCAGAGATGAAATGGATATTCACTGGTTTGAGCATATGATCATTTGTGTGGACTAACTCATCACAACAAATACACATGTGAAAATGGGAACATAGTTCACTTGGATAACTCAAATAAAGTGTGAGCTAGGCTATCATGGTTTCGGTAGATATGATATTGGAGAAATAATTAAATGACCAAGTGGTTATGATGGATGGGTATGATCATAGAGATTATTTTGGCTAAATGAACTATGTCGAAGCCAGTCATAGGACTACACTTTTCGCGAAAAGTCATTAGAAGAAGTTTTCCGGATGTAAGGCCTTTCTACACGGAAATTATAGAGAATTCTATTACAAGCGTATCGCCAAAAGAATCTCTCGAAAAAAGCTTGTAGGAGTTATTTTATAGACGATGTTGCGGATCAAAGAGGTACCGCGAAAATAAAGTGGGTGAAACTGCCATGCAAAATGTCCAGAATGATCTAGGCATTTTACTGTTTCCAACGGTATAAAGTTTGCCGAAATCCGACTTGTAGAACTCAAAATATGAATTTTAAAAAAATATACCGATGCGGCTACAGATTTAATGGTGTATGAAAAGTTGTCCGAAAAAGTTTCTGAGATGGAAAAACTTTCTACATGAAAGTTGTAGAGAAAATAATTACAAACTCAACAATAGTGAAATCATCTAAAACAGAGTTACAAAACTCATAATATAAATTTTAGAAGTTTTTGATCGATTTTGAGCTAGCTATATGCCAAGGATCGATAGGTGTGCACGTGTGTTGATTTATTTCAGTTAACGTGATGAACGAGGATCCTGAGATGTGGATCTAACGATCTACGGCTGACTGCCCTGATTACTCTTTAATCTAGACAGGACGTTTTCAGACTTACATACGCACGAAGGCATAACCGAGGATGCAGAGTTCGTGGATGTGGATGGAGCTGCTGTGCGCGTCGTCGACGATGCCGCTCAGGTGGTCTCCGTGTCCGACGACGGAGGAAGATAGGCGAGGAGACGCGGGCTTCAAGGCGGCCCCGATGACCTTCTAGGCACCACTCCTGCTTTCATGGCGTCGTTGGGGAGCGGATGGAGTTCGTGTGACCGCCGGCGAGATGCAGAAAATGACCGCGACGTCGATTCGCTGCGTCTGCGTAAGAAAAATATGGGAGCAGGCTTAGAAGATGCACTAGGATGAGGGAAACACACGGATGCGAAAAGCTAGTGGAGAGAACTTACGGTGGCATTGGAACCATTGAAGATCATCGAGTAGTAAGGGCAGCGGCGACGCGACAAACGCGCGAAAATATGGTGCGAGTTCACGAATAAAAGGAATAGAGGTAAAGATCATCGTACGCGACATACCGGTCCGATGAACTTCGATGACGCCGTGGCCAACAATCAGGGGCGGACCCAGAATGAAAACAATCCGGTGTCACTCTTTCAGTTATGCATATTTTTTAGCTTGATTTAGAGGTGTCACACACTATAAATGGGCAAAATTTACAAAGGATAGCATGTTTGACCCGGGGTCCTGTGATCCCTGCTAGCTTAAGGTAGGTCCGCCTCTGCCAACAATGACAACATCATGCCCGACCATGTCCTGGAGGTTTCCCTCGACGAGGAACGTCTTCTGATGAAAGGATTTGACGAGATGATCATCGAGAGCGATGCAACCTAGCGATGAACTCAAGTTTGTGGCTAATATTGGCATGGTTGGTGCGAGCTGTACAGAGGGCCTCTCGAAAAAATTTGTGAATGAAAGTGGTGGAGAAGAACAAGAGACACACGGTGCTTTTCTTGGTTCGTATTGATATGGACTGATGAGAGAGATCGGGAGGTGTATGCCATCGGGCGGCATTCGGGGCGCCGGTTTTGTTTGAGAAATTAAGACAACTAAATACCAAATTGATTTCCTGAATGGATGCCTCATTGCATTTGGAGTAACTTTCGTGTTTATGGTGAATGGAAACGTCAACAATAATTGATGGGAAAGGAGAGGGAATTGAACTACCATGAAGTCGTGCTCTGTACGTGGGGATGTCATGGGAGGTGGAAGAAGCGCTCGCTTGGATGGCCAGGTCGGCCGGATCGATCAAGTTGGCCCGAGTTGGTCTAGTTGGGCTGGCCGCTGGGCTGGAAAAAAAAGGAGGCTGGGGCAGCCTGAGCTGGGACGTCACTACGGGGGAAAAATATGCGTCGTCGTGCAGCATTTCTTTGCCGTGTGTTCCCGCACGGCAAAGAAATCTTTGCCGTGCGCACAGATAAAAACGCACGGCAAAGACCTTGGTCACGGGAAAGATAGACACAAGCGCACGGTAAAGATACGATTCACGGCAAAGATGGAAGAGGCCGCACGGCAAAGAAAGGTGCACGGCAATGGTCCAACACACCGCATGGCAAAGACTTGGTGCACGGCAAAGGCGTTGGGCATTGCCGTGCCTCATCCTTTGCCGTGCGCGCAGCTGGGTTGCACGGCAAAGCAGGCTTTGCCTAGTGTTTTTGAAAAAACGCACGGCAAAGAAGCCTTTGCCTAGTGTAAGCGCACGGCAAAGATGTAGAAACTGGATTTTTTCTCATCTCAAAAGGCATGGCATGGTATAGTTATCAACAAACAAACATATAGCTCAGTGGCAAGGTTGGCGAGTCAGACTCGTAACATATGTCATGTTACTAGTCTAAGTTACTCCCCACTATGACTAGCCTTACGGATGTGCTACCCACATATCTCTTATCTTTATTTTATCTGTTACACATATGAGCTTTATTTATATATGTATGCATAGTTGCAGGTGGAACCTTAACCCTGGCATATTTCCATCATGAAACACAACCCTCTCCAAAGTAAACTAGATAGGTCTGGTAAAACGAAAATAAGATACACTAGTAAAGTCTTGTAGACGTTTCCTTCATTTACACCATTTAGCAGTGCTTCCCAATGTTCGATTAAACCTAGGTCTTCTAGGGAAAAATCTTACCATAATACAATCTGTAATCCGGATCGGAGGTATCATACTTTTCAATAGTACCATCGGGCCTAAGCCTTTTCTTTAACATCCACTTGCATCCTACAGGTTTGCACCCATGAGGAAAATTAGTAACCTCCCAAGTTCCATTAGCTAAGATGGAGTCCATGTAGCTACAGACAGCTTCTTTCCAGTAGTACGCATCCTGACATGCATAGACTTCTAAGATAGAAGTGAGAGTATCATCCACGAGAGGTACACAATGAAATCATGAACAAAGGACTTTGCAGTCGTCCGTCTCTTGCTTCTTTTGGGAGCTTCATTGTCGTCCTCCACAGGATTATCATAGTGTTCTATCACAATGGTAGGTTCAGGAATTGTAATTAACTCCTGACTAGATGAACTAGGCATCTCCTGATTTGATGAGCTAGACGTGTCTTTCATAGAAAAGATGTCCTCAAAGAAAGTCGCATCATTCGACTCCATAATTGTGCCAACATGCATGTCGGATACCTCAGATTTCACTATCAAAAATCTATAACCAATGCTATGAAATGCATATCCCAGAAAAACACAATCCACGGTTTTTGGTCCAAGCTTGCGCTTCTTGGGTATTAGCACATTCACTTTCTCAGGCAACCCCAAGTACGTAAGTAGGAGAGTTTTAGCCTTTTCCATTCCCATTCCTCGAATGGAGTAATGGTTTTTTTCTTTGTGGGACACGGTTTAGGACATGACATGTGGTCATTATCGCCTCCCCCCCACCATACCTTGGATAGACCCGATGTATCTAACATGGCATTAACCAAATCAGTTAGAGTACGGTTCTTTCTTTCGGCCACCCCATTAGACTGAGGCGAGTAGGGAGGCGTACTCTCATGGATAATGCCATGCTCCGCACAAAAATAATCAAACTAATTGGGAAAATACTCTCCACCACGATCAGACCTAAGCCGTTTAATCTTTCGATCAAGTTGGTTTTTTGCTTCAGCTTTATAGATCTTAAAGTGATTAAAAGCTTCATCTTTAGATTTCAGAAGGTACACATAACAATATCGAGTGGAGTCATCAATTAAAGTCATGAAGTATCTTTTTCCACCTTTTGTCAACTCGCCATTCATCTCACAAAGATCTGAATGTATGAGTTACAGCGGTGACAAATCTCTTACCTCAGCAGTATCTTGAGACTTGCGAGGTTGCTTAGCTTGCACACACACTTGACACTTGTAACTCTTGACAGTAGTAAATTTTGGAATTAAATTCATATTGGCTAGCCGCGTCATGCACCCAAAATTAATATGACAAAGTCGTGAATGCCAAATATTGGACTCACTATCATTGCAAACATGCTTAATAATTTTAGTACATAAGTCTGATAAAGATAAGCGGAACAAGCCTCCGCACTCATAACCTTTTCCAACAAATTGTCCATACTTAGAAATTACAACTTTATTGGACTCAAAAACCAACTTAAACCATCTCGACATAAAAGTGATCCGCTGACGAGGTTCTTATTGATGGAGGGAATGTGTTGCACATTCTTCAACTGGATGGTCTTCCCCGAAGTAAACATTAGATTTACCGTACCAACACCATGAACAGAAGCATGTGAGCAGTTTCCCATCAGCACGGAGCAAGTCCTTGCGACCTGATAAGAAGAAAACATGAAAACATCAGAACATACATGTGTATTGGCACCCGTATCAATCCACCAATCAGGAGAATTACATACTGAAAGTATAGTAGGGAAAATACCGTAACCAGCATCCTTCATCTCAGTATCGCCAACAATAACAACATTAGTGGTCTTGCCGCCATTCCCACGCTTATCATAGCGGTTAGGGAAATTAGGAGCCCAATGGTCAGGCTCACAATAGACGTGGCAAGCCCCTTTCTTCTAATCAGTCTTCTTCTTGAAGTTGGTTTAGTGTGAGTCCTTGTTCTTGCCACCAAACTTTCCTTTGCCTTCATATTTGTTCTTGTTCTTGAACTTGTGGGATTGGAAGTTTTTCTTCTGTACCATATTGGCACTAGAACCTCCCTCAAATTTTCAAGCACGTGTGTACTTTGTTCTCGCCCTTTCTTCCAGATGAAGAGACCCAAATGAGATTCGAAACGGAAAACTCTTATCTCTTATGTTTCAAAGAAGTAGCAAAGTTCCTCCATGAAGGAGGAAGCTTGGCAATAATGCCACCAGCCACAAACTTATCCGGTAAGGTACACTTAAACTGCTCAAGTTCTTTGGCAAGTGACTGTATCTCATGAGTTTGCTCAACAACGGAGCGCAAGAAGCCTTTGCCGTCGATAACATTGCCGTGCGATCTTTGCCGTGCGGGGTCGCACGGCAAAGCCTTTGCCGTGCAAATAGGGCTCTTTGTCGTGCAAATAGTTGCACGGCAAAGCCTGTTTTTCCCGTAGTGCGTGGTGTGCGGGGCAATCTGGGCCGGTAGGCTCGGCTGGCCGGCCCGTTTCATTTTTTTTATTTCTTTACCTACTAATAAAGGAAATAAGGTTTCTCCCCAAATTTTCGTCCGTTTTATAACTGTCCCTGTTGTTTCAGCGAAATTACGGACATTGCCACCGTTTAGGTGATAAAACCGGTTCGCATATGAATGACCCGTCGCGTTTGTTGTGGGGTTCTGTCCATTCGACTGCCTTGTGCGGTTGTACGTGTAGCTGTTGGGCCGTGCTGATGAGCCATTCATCAGGGAGACCGACTCGTGCAGTCGTGTGACGTCCAGAACTTGCCTTGATTTCTCATCTTCAATAGTCCCACCTCGCTTCCATAAATCGATTTTCACCAGTTCATATACGTAGTAGTATTTGTAACTATTAACAAGCCACGTTGGGAAAAAACTGAGATCCAACCAACGATCGAGGAAGGATAAAAGGAGAATTTGCACGGCACCATGACGCTCGACTAGACGGCTCGTGTAACACCCCAACTTTTGCAACCTTGATTAGTTGTCCTCATTGCAAAAATTAGAGGGAACAAAAACTTTTTCTATAAACTAATTAGATGAATTGCATTGATTTGTTTGTTGTGATGAATTGCTTTGATCTGCTGGTAGATGAATTGTATTGAATTGCTTGTCGAGTTTTGTCTTGAGCTACCTCAAAGAACAACACCTCTAGTGGCCAGACAAACAACTGACCTAATAAACACATGTGTGACTTATGAAAAATTGTTTTTCTTTTTACTACATCAAACTCTTCTCCTGATGGCAACATGAGTGTGCCATCTTGAGTTTCCCCTTTGTGCAATCTAGCTCAAATCATCCTTAATTCAAAACTTGGAATCATCTGCTTCTTATCATATCTTTCTCTTGTAATCTAATGCACTTGGTCCTAAACCTACCATATCTTGAGCACTTCTCAACCATGTTCTTGCCTTGAACTAAATCCCTCTATACTCTTTTATCCTTGCCTATTTTGAGGCTAAGTCAGCAATCTGACTTGGTGGGCTCAAAAGTTCCAAACTTGGGTAGTTGAAATCTAAACACCCACAACTATTTTTGGTGACCTAAATGCATGGATCTCATCTGTGCATCTCCCTCTACAATTTTCGCGTCCTGCATGTCTCATTCTACCCCTGCAACTCTTATATCCAACTTGACCTTATACCTTATCCAATGTTTCAACTTTAGATCACCTCCTTCACTTTTACCTCTTGTTTTTATTCAAGTTTAATCTTCACAAAACGAAGAGTGGGAATGATGGGTACATTTTGTAGCCACCATCTACCCTAGAGAACACTCCTCCCTAAATTGGTTTTCTTTCTCAAACACCCTATTGTTTTTCCTTCTCTAGTTTTGATCACAAACCTACTTCTAGTTTTATTAAATCTTTCAAGATATTTCTTCAAAGAAAACAAGAAACTGAAATGGGTTTTGTTTTTCATCCCATTTCTACCATGTACTAATTTATAAAGCATTACTTTCTATTTTTCTTTCCTTTTTACAAAAAGGCTTGTTATGGTATCTATACCATTTCTTGTTTATTTTAAGTTTGAGAAAACTCTACTTTACTTGAGAAAGTAAGTAGAAAATTTTGAAATCCTATGTTCCAACTAGTTTTCTCTCAATATTTTCAAGTTCCATCCCATTTGGGTCCTTTTCCCAATTGCCCCTAGACAATTGAGGTATGTCCTATACCTTTCAAATAAATCATTTTTAAATGGCAACTCTTGCACATCTTATGCACATCTCTGAACTACCACATTGTATCCCCTCATCCTCCAATTCTTGATCAAATGGATGATCATTTGATACTTCCAAATGGACTCCCTTCAACTGAACTCTAGACTCTAGGAGTATTTCAAACCACTCTCAATTGACCTCTTATTTTAAGAGCAACTTATATTTCATCATACCTATCTCACTCCTCTATTCCTTTCCATCACCACCTTGACCTCATGAATTGGAGACTTATGTAAATATATTCATCCTTGGGAGTATATGGATACTTCACTCACCATCTCTCTTAACCTTGCTCTACCATTGTCTAGACCACCATCACCTCTTGGCCCAATTGATAATTTGATCAAGTGTTTTATTCCTCAACATTGGCACCAATGTTTATTAACACCTCTCTCTTTTCATTCTTACTTCACCAAATCAACACCACCCATCTACCTTGACATGCTCATGCACTGTTGCATGTGGTCAATCCCAATCCTTCCAAATTTGAATTCAAGTGAAAACTTCTAATCATCATCTATATCTTTGGGTATATTTTTCATCTTATGTTTGTCACAACCAAAGTGGTAACAATTATCTTCCGAGCACATATCACCCTCCCCCTTATTTTTACCTATATGTACCTACTCCTATTTTTATCATCATCAAAGTCACTCATTGACATTACCTCCTCAACATCATGCCTTGAACTATACACATGGATGTTGTGCATCTCTCTCTGATTGTTCTTTTTTGTTTGGAAAGAATGGAGCCAACCAATTTGTGTACGCATTCAAATTTCGGCCAGCACTACCTCCTATTTTTCTTCTTATACAAATCAGGCCTCCCACCTAACCCAATCAATAAATGGGCAGCCACCCACCTTGGCCAATCAAAGAAGGAGGCAGCCACCCCTCTCCCTCTATAAAAGGGGCTTGGCCGGCCACCTCCTTCCTTTGCTCCAATTTTTCTTCTCTCCACTCCCTCACACTCTTCTCCTCCACTTCACCACGATATGCTGCTCCTCCTAAGCTTCATGGCCGGCCATGGCCATGGAAACCACTCCAAGATAAAGCTCCCTCCGCCCTCAAGCTCCCCCTCACCATGAGAGCATCCCTCTCACTCTCTTCTCCCCTAACCCTAGATGAATCCAGCTCTCTTTCTCTTTTCTCCTCTCACAAGATTGGATCTTGATGCAGGTGCATGTTGGTCCAAGCATGGAGAAGCTTCACCTATCCTCAGATCTGAAGTGTTTGACCCAAGTTCGTCCAAATTCTTGCAGTAATTTCTTTCATCTTGCTGTTTCAGATTCTGGTATGAACTTGTAAAATCCACCAAAACTCGTGTACAGTTCAGAATCGAGTGATTCAAAGTTACACGGTTAGCTATTGAAAATATCTACAACTTGGCGGTGGTTTCATCCTTAAATTCCTAACAGATCTTCCTGAGTAATTAAAGTTCTGAAAACATGCAGATTCACTGTTTGTTAGATTTGATTTGTTTTACAAAACCTTTTTGAGCAAACTCAACTGGAGATGAAATCCCTCTCCAGTAGCTTCATTTTTCCGTTGGTCTCACCTCAAATGACCACCTAAAACTAAAATGATTCACAGATCAAGTTCTGGTCAGATCTGACTTTGTCTGTTTAGACCAGGAGCTTGAAGACGAATTTGCGAGTGAAACCAATTGCATTAGAACTTTATTGTCAATACCTTTCAGATTCAACTAACCTCATATTTTTAGGATTTTTCTATGAGTTTTGGCATACATATATTGTTTTCTGTACAGTCAGATTCAAGAAAATTCCTAAAATTGTAGGTTTAACCTTTTTGAGTCATTCCAATTGGGTTAGTCTTGTATTAGTATTGGCCATCTAGGAAAAATACTGTTAGTCTCTGTTCATGCATATTGTTTACTGATATTAACATGTGTGTGCTATATGAGTTGTTGGTCCAAAACTTTTTGGTTTATTTAAAACCCTTGACCAACTCTTTTTATTAGAATTGGGCAACCTTTATTTTATGCTTGCAAAACAAAACCTCTGCAACTTAACATTAGCTCTATTGTTTTGCTTAGGTTTTCAAATAATGTGGTATATGGTTTGCTTCCTATTTTGGATGTAGTGTTATGTGAGCAAACTAAATTGGGAAGGCTGATTTCCACTTTTCCAAAAATGTTTGAAAATGTAATGTGAATGTTTTTGTGCCAAACTAATGCACTTGTCCTCTTCATGATGTTATCCACCAGGGGATAATTGGTTTATACCATGGTGATAACCGAGAAGGGAAATTTCTAAGTTCTGATGCACTTATACCTTTACTAGGTAAATAAATGGGGTTTTCTAATTTAAAACTCTTAAAGTTGTTTTATAGTGGCTGTAAGTTCTTTGTATGTTAGCCCTTAGTAGAGTGGTTAACTACTGATTGTTGATTGTTGTATGTTTGTATAGTTGGTGCAATGTGATTGATTGTGTTTCTTTTATATTTTTCTGGCGATAGATGCGAACAATTCGGAGAAGAAGAAGAAGTGTGATACGTCTCAAACGTATCTATAATTTCTTATGTTCCATGCTAGTTTTATGACAATACTCACATGTTTTATATACACTTTATATCATTTTGATGCATTTTCCGGTACTAACCTATTAACAAGATGCCGAAGCGCCAGTTCCTGTTTTCTGCTGTTTTTGGTTTCAGAAATCCTACACGGGAAATATTCTCGGAATTGGATGAAACAAAAGCCAAACCTTCTATTTTACCGAGACTGACCCAGCGAGCCAGATAAATACCGGAGGGGGGCCAAGGGGGCCCCACACCACCTGGCGGCTTGGCCAAGAGGGGGGGCGCGCCCAGCTATGGGGTGGGCCCCTCGGGACCCCTCCGACGCCGCCCTTTCGCCTATATAATCCTCCAGATGCGAAAACCCTAAATAACCGGGCGATATTCCACGAAGAGTTCCGTAGCTGCCACCATCGCGAAAACAAGTTTCGGGGGACAGAAGTCTCTGTTCCAGCACGCCGCCGGGACGGGGAATTGCCCCCGGAGTCATCTCCATCGACACCACCGCCATCTTCATCGTCGTTGCTGTCTCCCATGATGAGGAGGGAGTAGTTCTCCCCCGAGGCTAAGGGCTCTACCGGTAGCTATGTGGTTCATCGCTCTCTCCCATGGTGTGATCTTTATGTGATCATGAGCTGTGTATCACTATTAATCTATGTGCTACTCTAGTGATGTTATTAAAGTAGTCTATTCCTCCTCCATGATGTAAAGTTGACAGTGTGTGCATCATGAAGTACTTGGCGTAGGTTATGATTGTAATCTCTTGTAGATTATGAAGTTAACTATTACTATGATAGTATTGATGTGATCTATTCCCCCTTTCATAGCTATTGTTGACAGTGTGTATGCTATGTTAGTACTCGGTCTAAGTTGCAACGGTATTGTCTTGGATTATGATTTGATGAGGTTATCCCTATGAGTGGTGTTTGTCAAGTACTTGATGAACATTGAGCGGAGCTTTTGTAGCCACTACATGATTAGTGATTCCAATAGGAGAGTAATTCAGAGTAGCACAAGTGAAGAGAAATTATTTATTTATGTGATCATTGTTGAGAGTGTCCACTAGTGAAAGTATGATCCCTAGGCCTTGTTTCTAATCATTGAAACACAGTTTCCAACAAGTTCTGTTACATGTTCGCTTGCTGCCATCTTTATTTCAGATTGCAATTACTACTTATAATCATCCATATTACTTGTATTTCACTATCTCTTCGCCGAACTAGTGCACCTATACATCTGACAAGTGTATTAGGTCTGTTGGGGACACAAGAGACTTCTTGTATCTTAATAGCAGGGTTGCTTGAGAGGGATATCTTTGATCTCTACCTCCCTGAGTTCGATAAACCTTGGGTGATTCACTTAAGGGAAACTTGCTGTTGTTCTACAAACCTCTGCTCTTGGAGGCCCAACACTGTCTACAGGAATAGAAGCGTGCGTAGACATCAAAGTGGTTCGGGCGAGGATTTTATTTATTGGAATTCTTATTTGATGGAGTTGAAGGAGTCCAGGGACAAATAAGCCAAGGCAAGCCATCTTTTGATCTCTGATTTGGTGTCTAGTTGGATGTCATTTGTTGATGTCCAAAGCACCTTGATTCTATGTGTGTTGTTCTCTCTATTTATGTTGTCTATGTATGGTTGCAAGTGGGGTACTGACAAGGGATTAACTAGTCAATGCCTACAAGTTGTAGACTAGGGTTTTGTCGGAAGTAGAGGGCAAGTAGATCTCGAGGGTTTCAGTCGGAAAAGTACTCGACTGCTTATGAAAACTAGGGTTGTGTTGACAATGAATCGATCCTCTCTTCGTCCCATACTCCCCCTTATATAGGAGGCGGAGCCGAGGGTTTCGTGATAACCAAGTTTACAGAGTTCGGGAGACAATCTGAGTCCGTCCCGTAGTAATTACAAGTCGATATTCCAAATGCAATTCTATCTTTCCAAACTCTCTCTAAATGGCCTTCCGGGCTTCGTAATCTTCGGGTCGTGGGCCTTCAGTAAAACTCCGGGTACCTTCTTCGGCAGGCCCATTGGGGATGCCTATGTCAGTAGCCCCCGAGATTTTGCTTGAATCGAAGAATCAGGGAAAATCTCCAACTTTACAATTATCATATAACTTCTTCGAGTTAACACACATCTTCAATAAAACAGTCATATATTGTACAGGGATAACGGTAATTGGGGCTAGTTCTTCTGACGGATCAGGTACTAGTTAACTGCTCTAGTGGCAATCCGTAAAAACCTACTTCAAGATCATGTCCCTGGACATGATCTCGGGAAACTGGCGTAACTCGACATGTCCCGCTTAAGGTCTTACCATATGCCGAGTTCCAGTTATGTTTTATCGGGTACCTAACGCGTCCGTTAGGATTTTTCTTCGTATCTGTTGATACGGAAAAAGTAGCAAACCGTCGTCAGAGACGGTGCCACGCTGCTCAGGACGGATCCGGGGACTTACCTTCGCAAAGTTTTGCGGCATTCAGAGATTATTCGCGACTGAGGCGCTCTGAGAATATATTGTCGAGTGCCTTTTTCGGCTGATGGAATAACACATTTACTCGAGTCAGTCAGATGACTTGTATATTTATATTGTCTTCCCGATGGGAGTATATGAAGAGTTATTTGTATAAATCGAAATATAATCATCATGCTGTTCCTAAATTCATCGGGCACGCGAACAGCGTTCCCGATGGGAGTAGCCCCCGAGGCTACAGCCAAGTACTTGGACTTGGTTGTAGGCTCACCATTTTAACGCCTTTTGTCGCTATATTGTCATCTTTTTCTAGTTCTCCTATCTTTCTCGGGTGCGCGACCAGCGCTCCCGATGGGAGTAGCCCCCGAGGCTATGGACAAATGCTTGCATTTGATCATAGGCTCTCGCCGTTTCTTTCTTGCCATACCCGAGATTTCCTTTATTCTAAAGTAGCCCCCGAGCATTTGATCAAAAACTTGAATTTGGTCAAAAGCTCACGAAGTTTATCATCAATCCAATTCTGTCGCCAATCCTTAAAAAATCATTGTCGAAATTTCTTTCTTTTTTAAGTGACATCAGTGCTGACGATAGCCACGACCGTGGTATTGGGAAAACGCGAGTTCTGAGCTTTCACTGACTTGTGGACCCAAAGTCTGCGACGTTTGACACGTTACGCAAGTGGGGACACACGTCCTCCGCTTTTCCTGGCACGCGCACTGTAGCGCATGTTCAGTTCCATCATAGTAAAAATAACTTTTTACCCTCTGAGCCACGTGTTCAACATCAAGTCCATTACCGCTGCATCTGTCGACACCCGGATTTTAAGTCCAGATGCCTATTATGCCCTACATCGCAATCCCAGGAAGATTGTTGCTGCGAGACATAACAATTGATATCATAAGTCATCATTCATTACAAACCATAGTCGTCTTACAAATATAGACCACATGATCCAATATTACACAAATAGTTGATCTAATGATCAACGAACACATTACATAGCGGAAGCATAGTAGTAGTGGACTATCTAATCCACAGGCCAACGCTTGACGTCAGAAGATACTCCTAGTTGTCATAGACGTCCTCCTGGCCGTCGCCTTGATACTGCTGCTCCTCTTCATAGTCTGGCCATTTGAATAGCCAGGGACACAGCCGTGAGTACTTTAAAGTACTCGCAAACTAATACTAGTGTAAGTATTATCAATTCTATTAAGAGGGTGCTAAGCTCTAGGTTTATTTGCATAAAGCCAATTTTAGTTCACAAACATTTAATAAAGGACTCTTCATAAGCTAACTAACTCAAGTGGGAACATTAGTGTAATTCCCACAACTCAGTTGTGATTCAAGTCAAGTCACCATTCAAATCCTCAACCCTTTTCAAGAAAACATCTGACAATGGAACAGTATGGCTTTTCCAATCGTCCGTAACCGTGGACACGGCTATTCGAATAGGTTTACACTCTGCAGAGGTTGCACACTTGGGCCACAACATTTGATTACATCCGTCAGGGATAACCCTGAATCATCTTAACTCAGTACGCGGATCATCAACCATAACCTTTCACTTACATACCCTAGTATAGGTACCTCTCCCCATGAGGTTGGCCTCCCAGTGAAGACAAACCGTCAGCTTGGGAACTGCACAGGGCTTGGGCTGGACATTTACCTCATTTCACATCATTTCACTTTCAACGGAAGCAACCTCGGCATAACCCCTATGATGCTTGTTTAGAGGGAACCCATACTAAGATGCATAAACTTCCAGTTAAGCCCTACCCGTAATCAGGTATTGTGGGGGTACTATATAATTGGAAAGGTATCGCATCCAAACCCAACCATCCGTTTTTTTTTGTAAAGTTCACCATGTCATTCACAAGTCATATTCACCTTCAAAATCTTTCAATAGAATGACTCATCATTCCAAGGTTTTCAAAGTCATTTCACTTCACAAGTTCCTATCTAGAGTAGTCAATTTTATTTGTTAGCACTAGCAACTAGTCATGAGAGGTGCTAACTATCTTGTAGCTCTCTAGGATAAATTTGATACTCTTGTAACACGCTATACTTAGACCAAAGTTAACTATAAAAGTAAGTTTTAATCATTGTAAAAGCTTGTAAGGATAAAACTTGGGATTGATCATGGAGCATAAAGTAATAGGTAAGTGTGCCTTTCTCTGGTAGAGCTTTGCACTTTTGCAAGAATATTAGCTTGCGTTTGTTGGTGTACTGATCAAAGTGGTCTTCTTCTTCCTGGAAGTAGACCTCCTCCTCCTGGTACTCCTCGGTACTAGCGTCTAAAAACGGATACGAGGTAACAATCACCAAACAAAGCTTAAAAGCTAGACTAAGCACACAATTGGTTCACACAAGCTATTATAGCATCACAATACTAATAACATGTTGATTGACTTTGTTTCCTTTTTAAGAAAAAATAATTTCCTCTCATTACAAATATTGATTGGGTTTCTATTTAGTTCCTTGAGGAAATAATTTCCTCTCATTGAATCTTGTTAACATTTAATCTCCTAAAATAAATAATGTATGAACCCATGTTGACCAAGGTCAACCATTCATAATCATCATTTGGGAAAATGATTTAAATGAGGTAAAGTACCTCATGCAATTTAACACTACCATAACCATAATTTAATATCACCAAACAATTCAATATGAGATGATGTAGACCATGGTCACTACCTCATGTTGAGTTACTTGGGACAAGATTTAAATGAGAGAAAACCTCTCCTAAGGTTTAATAAATAGTTTTGGACAATTTCAATGGACTAGAAATAGCCATAAATCCATTACTTATTCTAGCCCATGATCATACAAAGTAACCATGTGATATTTTTACATAAACATGTAGAGTATGTGAAATGAGATTTATGAGAGTTGGAATCAACTCAAAAGAATTTTTGGTTGATTTTTAAATAAAGTTTGAAGTTTGAAACGGTCCTGCCTTGTTATTTTTTTCACATTAATTCTACAAAGGATCTAGTGTTGAGACCAGTGGGGTTGGGTAGAGTTTTTCACAAGCTTTCCAACCATATAAAATTCATCAAATTTGGTTTAGCCGATTTGATTCTATTGAATTTTGAAAAAGCATCTGCCAGCAATTTGATTTAAACTGAAATTCGAATTTGAACTAAGTGGGCCTGGCGGGAAAATGAAATGGGCCGAAACGGTTTAAACAGCGAAAGCCAGCCCACCGCGCGTCTCGCACGCGTGGGCTGCCTGACAAGGTGGGCTCCACCCGTCAGTCTCACTTAAACGGCGAAGGGGTACGGGCTGCTCTAGGACGCACGATTAGAGGACGATCGGACGGCTCACGCTCGTCGTCGTCGATGGCGAGAGAGGTTCACTGGCGCGGAGGTGGTTGGGGTCCGGCGAGCTCACCGGTGCTCCGGCGAGGGTCGGCGGTGTGCGCAGGGTCGTTGTCGACGACGGCGAACCTCCTGGTACCGGCGTTGCTTCCTGGGGCGGCTCCAATCGACGGCGGCTTCTGCGGCGGTGCTGCGGCTCCGATGATGCAATTGGACGACGTTGGTGGCTAATGTGGAGCGGCGAGAGGTGGAGGAGAACGAGGGAGAAGAGGGGAGTGAGGTGGTGTGAAAGAATTGAGCGGGGAGGGTTTGCTTTTATAGCGGCGGGGCGAGGCCGTGTGCTGCAGCGAAGTCGACCATGGCGACGTGGTTACAGCGGGCTAGCGAGCTAGGTGAGGGCGTGGCGCTATTCAGCATGTCCTAGCGGTTCTCCTGGTGTCCATGGCGAGGTTGGGCGGTGCCTACCGCGGTCGGGAGCGTGTGATGTTCTGCGCGGCCGTGGCGGGTTTTGGTTTCGTCTCCGGCGACGGCGGGCTACGGTCGGGGAAGCGAGGGTGTCCGTGATGCTCGCGGAGCAGTGGTGAAGCGAAACGGTGCAGTGCGGAGGCTAGGCGAGGGCTAGGGCAGTGGCGCGTCGCAGCGTCCTGGCGCGCTCCGTCGTGCACGCGTCGACGTGGCCGTGCACGTTCTGGCGACACGGGGCGTCGTGGGCACGGTCTGGTCTGGGCCGTGTTGTGCTCTTCTTGGCCAATGGCAGGTATCAGCGGGTTCAGGGGAGCAAGGGGAAGCAGAGGGACAAGGTTGGCACGGCTAGAAGGGGGAGAGCTAGGGTTGGCATGGTGTGTGCATGGCATGGCCGGCATAGGCATGTCCATGCCACATTGGCCATGTCTAGGGTTGCAACGTAGGGGCAAAGTGTTGGAGGGGACAAGGAGACAAGGTGAGATCAAGTGGAGATCAAATTTGGGTCAGAACACTATTTGAAATAGTAAATTTGATTTGGTTTGATTCCTGCCCACCAAGTGTTCGATACAATGGCCGCAAGAAAGAAAATTTCAAAATTTGAAATGAATTTTGGTGGATTTGATTCATATAATCAAAGGCACACAATGGTGGTGGTGGGGTGCAAAATGGAATTGGTTTGTGAAATTTCAAATTTGGCACCATCTTGAATCTGCTTAAAAGTTCCAACTTTGCTTGAGCATAACTTTGAATTTAGCAAGAATTTGCTGGGGTGTGCTTTACCAAAGTTGTTCACCTTGATGTGGTCTTGGATGAGGTGCAAAGAGTTGGAATTGTTTGGTTTGAAAATCTCTTAATATACAGGCTCAAAGTAGGCATCAGGTTAAAAATGGCAGTTTTGACCATTAGTGCATTTGAGCACAATTTGAATTCTATTTTGATTTGATTTGAGTTTCTTTGATTCAAAAAGTGTTAATAAGTGTTTAGTAACATTCTCCAACCACTGGTGCAAGCCAAAATGGTCTAGGTTGAAGATTTTCAAAAATGGCATAAACCATATGTGAGGGTTTTGTGATTTTTCTATTTTCTTTCTTTTCTTCCTCTTTGATTTTCTTTGTGATCTTCAAAGGATCAAGGTTAGGGTTTTAGGTAGTAAGCATATGCACACAAACAAACATCATGGCAATCTCATACAATAATGCACAAACCTTATGCATAGCACTATATGCAAATAAAAGTTTTTGTTGGTTCTTAATTTTGAATATTGGAAACTCCTTGTCTTCATTGATTTGAAATTTGGGATGTTACAGCATCCAACGGTGCGTCGAGTCGCAGGTTTTGCTATAAAAGGGTCTTCTTCTTCCTCCGTTCTCCCCTTCGCTGCGCCGCTCCTCTGTTCCATCTCTCTCCAAAATCCCTATTGCCAAAAACGCTCCTGCGCCCGTGCTTGCTTCCTTACTTCAGCCAAATCCACTGAATGCCGCCGCGGTCAAAGCTCACCAAGCACACCTCCCCCATGGCGACGGAAGATCTGCAGCTTTCCGAGTGGGAGAAATCCAGGATCACCAACCAGGACATGAACCTGCTCAAGAAGCTCGGGTTCACAAAGCAGGAGAAGACGCTGATCTTCCCTGGCGAGGAGAGCTACCCCACGCCGCGCATTGGATACCGGGTAACCTTTGTCGACCATCTCATCCGCGGTTTAGCTACTTTGATCCACGAATTTCTTCGTGGATTACTCTTTGTTTATGGCCTGCAACTTCATCATCTCACCCCCAATTCCATCCTTCACATCTCTATCTTCATCACCCTCTACGAATGCTTTCTCGGGACCCCTCCCAATTGGGGCCTGTGGAAACGCATATTCCTTGTCCGCCGCAACAGCTCCCACACCACCGCCTATAATGTAGGTGGTGTACTTATCTGCGTCCGCCCAGATGTCGAATATTTCGATGTCAAATTCCCTGATTCTGTTCAAGGGTGGCGCAAAAGATGGCATGAAGAGCACAATGACTCGCAAGAGTACAATGTCGCTCCTTTTGATGGTGGCGAACAAATATTTCATCGTCAATCGTGGGATGCCGAAGCTACTGATGAAGAGAAAACAGCGACAGAGGCACTGATGAAACGCATCCACGAACTTCAGAACACCCGCAGCAAAGAACTGTCAGGTATTCAGATTACTGCATACTTCCTGAAGATTAGAGTGCAGCCTCTACATGCTCGCAAGAACCCTCTCTAGATGTATGCTGGCGACAAAGACGTGGACCGCTTCTCCAAGGACCTTGCAGTTAAGGACCTAGAAAAGCTCGTCCGAAAGATCTCCTCGCTGAGCAAAAAGGACGCCATTCCAACATCATGTCGCGTGGAACCATATAGCGGCACCAACGCCCTTCCCAAGGTAAACTATCTTTGTCCTTCCGAAGTTTTAACATTTTTCGACTACTATATTGCTGATTTCCTTGGTATGACTTATTGTCGGCACACTTTTCCGCCTTGCAGAAACATCAAGTTTTATCTTCTCTGCCTCCCCTTCCTGAAGACTCCGGGTACCTTCTTCGGCAGGCCCATTGGGGATGCCTATGTTAGGTACTCCCTAGTGGTGATACTCCATTACTGTCTTGTGATTTTGGGATGCATGGTATTAGGGCCGTGCTATTCCACTTGGTTATCTTGTATGCTCAACTTGAGCATGTTTCATCTCAAGATAATGACTTACACCACACCCATCCCTTTTGTAGTATAGAGGTATCATTGTCATGATCTTGGTGTATTCTCAACTAAGAAGAGTATGCCGTGTACCCTATTGGAGAGTATGTTGGATAGTGATACATCATTATCTAAGTTTGATAATTAGCACCCCAAATCTGAAAATACCATCCTCCTTGTGTTGACTTAATACATGCTTACCTTAAACAAGTATGACCCACTCCATTACCCACTTTTTACACCATCTATGGCGGGATGACTCTCATCTTGGCCGTAGTGCAATAGTAGTTCAACTCATGAAACTTTAGGTTGGGAACCCCTCAAGCCTTACCTTGTTGTAAATGATTATGAAAACCTTGGGTGAGCTAACCCTACCCAAGTGTATGTTTTCGGAAAAGAAAATGTTTTGAACAAGGTTGTTCGGAGGAATACGGTTGGTTGTTGGCAAGCAAAGGAAGTGTCTGGGTTATGTTTTCAAAGGAGCACTGAGTATAAGTGATCGCCGTCCCAACTTTATTCGCGCAACCACATTATCCAAAGTGGGCACGGGCTTAGTCCGTAGTCTGTTGAAATTGGCATGAGCACCCTTCACAACTTTCTAGGGAGGGTCATGATGACCTCTGACGCCGGGTTGCGCTCTGGAGGAGGCAATACACTGTAGTTGCCTATAGCCAAACGATTACTGAGGGTCTTCTGTCATGGCGCCGGAGATACGCTCAAAAGGAGGTATGCTGCCGGGGTGCCGGAAGGGGTAAGCCCGCAGGGAAGGACTTGTGCCAAGGGAGACGGGCGAAAGACTATGACTGGTTATCCGAGACTCGCATACTTTCGTATGACGACCCGGGGATGATCCCGGCGGATTTATCGGTTCTTGTGGGGAAAGTGCGCAAACTCTGCAGAGTTAAATCTATTCGAATAGCCGCGTCCGCGGTCATGGACAAGTTGAAATGGCCATTCTTAACCTGGGCTAGTTTTTTTTTAGAAAAGCTTTACAAAGAAAAAGAGAAAGTTGTTTTCGGAGTACCGGAAGGGTACGGGAAAGTCGATGACCATGTGAAGATGGTCGGAAAGGAAATAAAAAGGGTTACCCCCATCCTAGTGTTTCTTGTAGAGGAACTCTTTTGAAGTATCTTCTTCAATAAAGATATAGAGATGTCATAGTTTATCTTTTGAAGTATCTTCTTCAATAAAGATATAGAGATGTCATAGTTTATCTTTTGAAGTATCTTCTTCAATAAAGATATAGAGATGTCATAGGACCACCATAGTATCCCCATCACTTGAGATGCCGGGATGCTATATCCACAAGAGAAACAAATTCTCTTTCACATGCTATATCCACAAGAGAAACTAATTCTCTTTCACATGCTATATCCACAAGAGGAACTATTTCTCTTTCACATGCTATTTCCACAAGAGAAATTAACTCTTCCCTCTTGTCATCTTAGATTAGCATTTGTTATCTTGCACTCTTGCAAAGTACCTTCTTGATGGTTTGCGAGTATAATTCCATTGTACTCACGGCTTTGTCCCTGGCTATTTACTTGGCCAAACTTGGAGGAACACGACGGATGAAGAAGGAGTTGGCGACGTCTATGCGAGCTAGGAACGTCTTCCCAGTCAGCTGCCTGTAGGTTTTATGACAGATGACTTGGGCTCCGCGCTGTTGAAGTGATGATGCTACTCTGATGTTTAGATAGGCCCTTCGAGGCCATTATGTAAGAATGGTCATGTGACCTTATTGTAATTTTCTTATTCCGCTTTGTAATGGATGGTGTAATTTGATATCAGTTCGGTTATGTGCTCACGGCGCACTGTTCATGGGATCGTGAACTGTATACATAATAGGGATTTTGGACAGCTAGTTCGGGGTACCCACAGCTCTGCCATGACGACACGATGGGAAACGCGCAAGCGGACGACAGAGCCTTTGCCGGCAGGCACGTCGCGGCAGGTTTGAGCCAAGTCGTCAGAGCTACTCAAGGACGGGTCCGAGCCGGCGGGGCCGAGAGAATTCGAGACGGGGCCGGGGAGAAGTAGCACGATTAGCTACCACCACGCCGGAGGAGGAGGAGGATTTGCCTGCTGGAGCTCGAGAGGATACGGGGACGGCCACCAGGGGGTGGGAGGTGAGCGAGCGAGCGCTGGCTTCGTGCTCGAGCGACGATGCGTGGAGGCACCTGTGATAGGGTCGCGGACTAGATCGCTTTTACAAAAGATGACCCAGGGGGCGGAACAGAAAATAACCAGGGGAGACTAGGGTTTGGTGGCCGGCTGGGCTGTTTTGGGCCTACCCGGTTGCCAGTCTGCTCACACAATCAAAGGGTTTTTCTTTTCTATTGGTTGCTGGGCTGTTCACACACTCTTTGTTTTATTTCTTCAAAAAAAATTACCGAATAATTTTTCAAGACAACATCCAACATATAGAAACACAAACAAATCTAATCAGATGTTCAAAAAAAAAACAAATCCATTGTTGTCAGTATGGCCGACACAGGGGTGTGGTTGTGTTTGCAAAACTGGGGAGTGCGAATGGGTCTAGAGTATGCACGGGTGGGATGACTTGGGCCGGAGGAGATGGCCGGCTGGGCGAACGTGCTCCTCTCTCACTCAAAAGCTTTTATTTCCATTGCCCCCCAAAAGTTTTATTTAAAAAAACAAAAGAACAAAAAGAGCCTGCTTTTTAAAAAAAATTGAAATAAAAATCTGGGGTAATATTACCAGAAAAGCATGAGAAGGCTGGCGTTAAAGGAGCTTGGTGGTTGCATGGCAAGTGCCTCTTGGGATGATAGATCAGAGCGCGGCCGCCAACAACGCATTGCAGACGGGCAAATTTTCCTAGTCTTTTATAAAATGAGTTTCGTAAATTCAATTTGGGTGAAACAAATTTCTATAAGTTTGTAAAAATATTTTGCTCAGTTTAGTATGACAAAAATACTTAATTTTTATAATTTTTATATTATATCATTTTATTACTATTATGTCATTATAGCCATATGTGATAGATTCAACATATGCACATCAAATAAATTTCTAAAAATTTGTAAAAATCAAAATAGTGTTTTAGGACACTAAGTGACCTGTTTAATATCCATTTTGTAAAATAATCATTTTATACACTTAGCCTATATGGCTACTTGGGCATTACTTTGCAAATAGAGTTTTCTCGGTTTTGTTTTTCTCAAATAAAAACCCATTAAGGATTTGAAAACCTTGAAGACCAAAATATGTTTGGGTTTGAAAATACTCTGAAACCAAAAGTATTTTGAAACCGACATTTTGGAAAATACTTTTAAATAACTTCAAAAAGTTTTAATTCCTTGTGAATTTTCAATCAAGTTCAATCAATCAAGCATTAAATTTATTTTTATTTTGCATTCAGAAATTTGGAAAATTCCGGAATGTGACAGACTACCACCCTTAAAAGGAATCTCGTCCTCAGGATTCGAGAAAGGCTAGAAAGAAAAGGTTTAGGTTCAGGTCTTCTAAAAAGTTCATGCTCACTATTGGTTCTTTTTCGAACATCTTAGAGGAGATTTCGAAAGTTAACCTTGGGCTTTGAAAACTTGACACTAAACCGTATACATTCATACCATCAACTGTATCCATTCTTATGAGAGTACTCATCCTAGAGGTATTATATTTTACTTGAGTATACTCAGGGGGAACTCCTTGTGATACCTTCTCCAAATACCATCTAATGCGGCATATGGTGTAAAGTATTAATCCAAGGGTATGGCTTCTACCACCCTTAAAAGAAACTTTTGTAGATAGTATTGGGTCTTGGGTCTTGGGTTTAGGCTACGATCTTTTTGGATATGACTTGGCACATCTGAGGATATGAATTGACAACAAGTCATATTTTGAAACGATCTATGGCTTATGGCTTGTGATTTAATTTCAATAGGCGAAGGTTTATTCACATATAGTGAACAACATATATCTCCAAGGTGAATCGAATAGGTTTTCTTCATAGTAGGGCTTCTAATCCAAATGGTTGGTTGTTAAACTACTTCTGACACTGATGGGTCACTTCTTAGGTCTATCAGGAGACCAAGATGAGAGGACTTTCCTCATCTTTGTTTATTGGTATCTTCGATAGCCTTCCACCACTCTTCATCTAGTGGTTAGATCTTCAAACTAAATGTAGTCCTACGCTTGGCAACACTTGCCTACTATAAGGGCATAATATCTGTTCACCCTATGGTTCAGGCTTATCAGCGACGTCTCTCTTGTAGGTACGTCTCTCTAGATTTACCATTCCTCATAACCACAGCGAACAATACGAGTAGTCGTCATGGGGGCCAATCCATGTCGCACCCAATCATTACCTTGTTTTCAGTTTGGTATATCTCGTATTCTAACTCTTGGTCAACCTCACAAGTTTGATAAAAACTTCTATGGAGAATTGAATCAATGTTTCAGTCCCCATTATTGAATTGTTTTGAAAACACTTCTATCGATCCTTAACTAGGATTTTGCGTATCTCGCATTCTACGCTTCTTGATCTTGATATAAAACATCAAGGTTGGTTTCGCTACTGTTGTCTTCATGGCGAGTTGCTGAGAAAACATTTTCTGGACTGGGTATAGATGAGAATAGATAGACAGATTTTACAGAAGATTCCTACCCAACACCGCAGATCAAAGCAATTCGGCAAACAACAATCATCTAACAAGCATCAAGCAATATTTTTCAAACACAAGCAAGGTAGTATGGTCATACCTCAATTTGGTAAGATCAATACTTTGTTCTTTATCGTTGGTTCGCCAAAAGAGAACTAATGGTGGTCTAGTCTATTTCTATATTGGATGCAGCAAGTTTCCATTCTACTCCATCGGTATATCTTCGTGTTTTGTGTGGTCGCATCGAAGTCTTTCTTCAAGTTATTCTTTGGTCTTCCAAGCAACACTTCTAGTAGAGTCGAAGAATATCATATGAAGCATTCGTTCCTCACTTCAGGAACAAGATCATCATCTCTACTTCCTTGATGGATTTCATAAGGTAGGTCATCTAAGGCAAGAGGAAAACATTTTTGAAGATGGAATAGATGAGAAATAATAGAAGTTCACAAAGAAAATATATTTTGATTGAAATAGGATTAGATAAATTTTTCATCCTAGGACCTTCCTATTTCTAATCCAAACCTAGGGTCTCGATCCTACAGGCAACACTATGCTCTGATACCATTCTGTAGCACCCTACCTTTTAAATAAAGGTAAGATACCTGTGTATAGTGCTATTCCCGGGATCACTGGTAGCACACACATTACAAAATATGGTAATCATTGCAATAGTATCAAATTACTACATCGTTGATCCAAAGGGTAAAGTAAAACCTTACAAATTGCATAGTCACATGGACTAGCTCAGTACAATGTTCAGAACTAATATAGCGGAAAGTAAATCATCAGTGAGCCTTCATCGTCTTCATGTGCCACAGGCAGTCATGTTGGAATGTAGACTCGAGATCCTACCAAGTACTTCTCCTCAGAAAATCATGCACGTTTGAATATGCAGCCCCACGAATGGAGGTCAGTACAATGATGTACTGGAAAATGACACTTATTTGGTGGCAGTTTTAGACATGACTATCTACATGATATTTGGCTAGTGGAGTTTATTTGCATAAAGCCAATTTTATCCTATATTTATTTTAAAACAGAACAATTTTGAATTTCCGAAAAGGTTTTACACCAAAATGGGCACATGGTTAAATCCACCATGCACACCAAGTCGATATGACTCCCAAATCACCACCACATACTATGGTTAAATCCACCATGTACATAGCCCTGGGGTCACTCGACCGGGATAATCCACAGGTCACCACCACATACTATGGTTAAATCCACCATGTATGTAGCCCTGAGAAAATCCAGTCCTGAGTGTAACGGCCCAGGGTAGCACCCCTATTAGATCTGTTTGTGTTTTTCTTGTGTGCATCATCATAGCATATGCATCATATCATCCATGATTTTATTAAATAAAACTATTTTATAAACCTAAATATTTTGTTTTGTCTATTTCATCTCTCTCGTTTCAAATTCAAAATTTATTTGATTTGATTTCAAATCATTTACAAAACAGTTTTCAAAATAGAAAAAAAAGATTAAAAAAAAAGAAAATAGCAACCATAACCCTTCCCGGACCTTGTTCTTCTCTCTCGGGCCTTTTTCTCTTTATTCCCGGAGCAGCCCAATCGCAGCAGACAGCCCAAGGCAGCCCAGGCTTCCTCTCCTCCTCCCGGCCTTTTCCTTCCTCCGCAGCAGCCCACCTGGCGGCCCGTCTCTCTTTTCCTGGCAGCCCACCATCATGGTCGTACCCCTTCGATCTTTTCTCTCCTGTCCTTGTCGTCATCCCCAGAGAGAGCACGAGGATGGCGTGAGCCGTGGTCCTCCCTCCCTTGTCCAACCAGCTCGGCCTCCACCTCGCTCCCTCCCCTTCTTATCCTCTCCCAGGAACCCTAGCATCCCTTCTCTTCCTCCTCCCTCGCGCCGCCGTCGCCGGCTCATCCTCTTCCCCTCTCTGTTTCCTTTTCTCAACCACAGAGCGCACCACCACCGCCTCGCCGTCGCCCCACCGCCTCAAACCCTCCCCCGTCGAACCGAGGGCACCATCTCGTGCGCATCGTCGTCCTCTACCTCCAGGTGCGCGGAATCGAACCGGGAGGCCCTCAATCGAGCGCGAACTCGCGGATTCCGTCCTCAACCCCGGCGGCAAAAATCACCGATTCCGGCGACCACCGACCTCCTCCGGCCAAACCATCGACACCTCGAGCTTCCGGGTAACCCCGTAGACCCCCTGGACATCCTCTCCATCCCCGTCTCTCCCTCTCTTCCCCCGTTTGACATCGTGCCGACGCCATGCTCGCAGTTGCTCGTCGCCGGCGCCCCTCCAACGATCTCCAACCGGCGGCGCCGCCTCCATCTTGACCGCGTCGACGAGGCGCTTCCCCGACGGCCTTCCTCGCTTCCTGGAGGCCTTTGCTTCGCCCGTGCACGCCACGACTGGGCGCCGGTGACCGCCAGACCTGGAACGCGCGCGGCACAGACATCCGTCGAGCATCTGGCGGGCGTGCAGAGAAGCTTCGCCAGCGTGGCAACCAACGTGGTGGCTGGGCCCCACCCGTCATCGCCTCAGGCTAGCTGAACCCGCGGTGAGAAACTTCCCAGATCCAGATTGGATCTGTTCCTTTTCTTTTTGCCCCCTGTCAGTTTTTAACTCTCAACCCGCAGCCCTTGACCCTGTAGCTTTATAAGAAACCCCCCTGCATCTTCCTGAAAACAACCCGGGGTCCTTCCCCCTTTCTGGAAATTATTCCCAGGCCCTTTTCTATTTAAATAAATCTGTTTCTATATTTTAAAATGCTGAAAAACTATTTCCTTAATAACTTTTAATCTGTAATTCGAAATAAAAAGTGTTCTATATGAAAATTGATCAGAAAAATGTGCTGAACATGAATATGTCATCCATTCATCTGTTTGCATCTCGCATCATGTCGCGTCGTGATAGTTTGTGCATTTCACCTCACATATATGCGGAGTATTTCGGACGCCGACTATGGTTTCCCCGCTCCGTTTAACTTTGAAGTAGCGCACCCTTGCCATGTTGTACCATGCTAATCCACCCTTAAATTTGACGATAGAAAATGCAACTCCAACCTAATGTGTTTGTCCGGGGTTCCGACTCCGATTAATTTGGATAAGCCGCATCATGTTTGCCATGCCATGCATATCATATTATGATCATGCCGATTCTTTCGCCGTAGTAGTAAGACTTGCATGCGTTGTGTGTTCCAGCATTTGCTTCTTCCCGGATAGGATCACGAAGTGGTGGGGTGAGATACGACAAGTTCTCCGGATGTCCCTCGGCAAGCTTTAACAGTCAAGCATTTCCCCTATACTCCTGTCCCTGCAGGAGTCGCTCACCTATTTTATTTTGCCTTCTCCCTCATGCTATCCTTAAGTTGCGTTCTTGTCACGTGTCCCTTCCACTTGTTACCTCAAGCAGCCCATATTGCCACCACCACCTCCTATGGCTATTGTTTGGTTTTGGGTCTGTCTTGCGAGTCGTAGTGCATGCTAGTGCTGTTTTATCTCGTTACTGTTACTGCTATCTTATCGGGTTATATGTTGGGAAGAATCATGGTTACTTTAGTTGTTGATATTTGTTTAGCGGAGGCATTGGTGGGTCAGCTGCTCGTTTTGTGACGGCTCACTTGTGTTTCCTAAATAACTTAGGACCCGAGTTCCTGTTATCTGTTCCGAGACTGAGCGCTCTAACCACACGTGGGTATGCTTACCAGGTCTCCCCTTGACCACTGCCGGAATCTACATCCTTGTCCAGTGGCCACGATTAGTTTGAATGTTTTGTTTCCCTCGGGCGTGCAAGCTTGTTTCTTTGTGGTCAGATGATATGATGTTACTTTTGGGGCCTTGTACCCCGTTGTCTCTTGCACGTTCGTAGGTTGCGGTGCCACTGCGAAGTGGTCATCCCGCTGGGCACTGTCCACCTAGCACGCATTCGCAATAGCTGAGTCCGCTTCGGAGCACGGCCGGACTCTGATACGGGTTTAACTTAGTTAGGTGGCTTCCTGGACATTGTTGTGGTGAAGGAGAGTGCGAGTCGTGAAATCCACCTGTCATAAGTGGGTTGAGCGTGCGTGTGGGCACATTTGGGCACCCCTGCAGGGTTACAATCTTATCGATAAGCCGCGTCCGCGGTTAGGGACGACTTGGAGCTGTATGACTCGACCATAGACAACTTACACTCGTTGTTTCAATCATAATAACTTGTGTAGTAAGTTAGCACAACTTCAATAATAACTGGTTAAAACTTGACAACCGTGTGAGTGCCTTTGTAAGTACCTCCCGGCGAGGGGGAACACATCGGTTGGGTTATGTTTGCAGAGTATAGAACTCGTTAGTTTATACGCTCTCTCACCTTCTCTCGTTTAGACGGATGTTATAGAGTGTCTCTATAGGTTTTTAGTGCTTGCGCGGTGCCGCTTAACCCCACCATATTGCCTATGACGTTCCTCTTGCGTCCTCTAAGTCCCCTGCGTGCCTCAAGTACAAAGGACGACTGGTTGACGAACGCTTATACGTCTTGAAGTCTTGTTAAGTACGAACCCGTACTTATTGCTGCTTCTACGGGATATAACCGGGCAGGTATGAAGATATGTTCGATGAAGACGACGTTAGCAAGGTTACCCTTCCGGCTTGGCCTCGGGCAGGGTTATGGACGCCATCTGGTTATCTTCGGGACTCTTAGTCCAATTTGTATCTTGTCCGTACTCGGACGTATTTGATCTTCTGTATGATTTGGATCTTTGTATTGTATATTTGTATCTTGACTCGTTGGGGTCGTTGTTGTAATATATGATTCTTGTGGGCTCTATTGTAATCCTGTTGTAATGTTACCGCTCGTGTTAATTCCTCTGGCATCACGTGTGCTTTGTCGCGCACGTCGTGTCGGAGGGCGTGTCGGAATCGATATCGTGCGGATTTCGGCGGTTTCGCTGGGATCCTCATGGTACCGGTTCCGGGGCGTCACAAGTTGGTATCAGAGCCTCAGGTCGACGGTACCCCACTAGTCCAGCCTCTAGGATAACCTTGCCAACGGACGTTGTTGTTTAGAGAGTCCAAACTATTTTCTGAAAATTCGTTGGATAGTTCTGATTAGCTCTGATTTTTCTCCTTACCTATATGCTTTCTCCTCTTATATATGCGAGTTTTGAGTCTTCTCTCTTATCCGAGTTTCTCTGAGTCTTAGGTCTCTACGCGGATTGTACGATCTTTGCCTTTATCCTATTAGGCCCGATCTTCGGAGGATCCGACAGAAGTGCATCATCAACAGCGGAACAACGACTTCTTGTTGGTGGTGTCGACCGTTCTACATGGAGCAAGACTTCTTGTTAGTGGTGTCGAGGAGATCGACACATCGCCTGAAGACCCGATAGTTCACCTCTCTCCCCCGTACCTTGAGGTGGAACCTCGGGGCGAGGTTCCTTGTTAGTGGTGTCGATTGTAACGGCCCAGGGTAGCACCCCTATTAGATCTGTTTGTGTTTTTCTTGTGTGCATCATCATAGCATATGCATCATATCATCCATGATTTTATTAAATAAAACTATTTTATAAACCTAAATATTTTGTTTTGTCTATTTCATCTCTCTGTTTCAAATTCAAAATTTATTTGATTTGATTTCAAATCATTTACAAAACAGTTTTCAAAATAGAAAAAAAAAGATTAAAAAAAAAGAAAATAGCAACCATAACCCTTCCTGGACCTTGTTCTTCTCTCTCAGGCCTTTTTCTCTTTATTCCCGGAGCAGCCCAATCGCAGCAGCAGCCCAAGGCAGCCCAGCTTCCTCTCCTCCTCCTGGCCTTTTCCTTCCTCCGCAGCAGCCCACCTGGCGGCCCGTCTCTCTTTTCCTGGCAGCCCACCATCATGGTCGTACCCCTTCGATCTTTTCTCTCCTGTCCTTGTCGTCATCCCCAGAGAGAGCACGAGGATGGCGTGAGCCGTGGTCCTCCCTCCCTTGTCCAACCAGCCTGGCCTCCACCTGCTCCCTCCCCTTCTTATCCTCTCCCAGGAACCCTAGCATCCCCTCTCTTCCTCCTCCCTCGCGCCGCCGTCGCCAGTTCATCCTCTTCCCCTCTCTGTTTCCTTTTCTCAACCACCGAGCGCACCACCACCGCCTCGCCGTCGCCCCACCGCCACAAACCCTCCCCCGTCGAACCGAGGGCACCATCTCGTGCGCATCGTCGTCCTCTACCTCCGGTGCGCGGAATCGAACCGGGAGGCCCTCAGTCGAGCGCGAACTCGCGGATTCCGTCCTCAACCCCGGCGGCAAAAATCACCGATTCCGGCGACCACCGACCTCCTCCGGCCAAACCATCGACACCTCGAGCTTCCGGGTAACCCCGTAGACCCCCGGACATCCTCTCCGTCCCCGTCTCCCCCTCTCTTCCCCGTTTTGATATCGTGCCGACGCCATGCTCGCAGTTGCTCGTCGCCGGCGCCCCTCCGACGATCTCCAACCGGCGGCGCCGCCTCCATCTTGACCGCATCGACGAGGCGCTTCCCCGACGGCCTTCCTCGCTTCCTGGAGGCCTTTGCTTCGCCCGTGCACGCCACGACTGGGCGCCGGTGACCGCCAGACCTGGAACGCGCGCGGCACAGACATCCGTCGAGCATCTGGCGGGCGTGCAGAGAAGCTTCGCCAGCGTGGCAACCAACGTGGTGGCTGGGCCCCACCCGTCATCGCCTCAGGCTAGCTGAACCCGCGGTGAGAAACTTCCCAGATCCAGATTGGATCTGTTCCTTTTCTTTTTGCCCCCTATCAGTTTTTAACTCTCAACCCGCAGCCCTTGACCCTGTAGCTTTATAAGAAACCCCCCTGCATCTTCCTGAAAACAACCCGGGGTCCTTCCCCCTTTCTGGAAATTATTCACAGGCCCTTTTCTATTTAAATAAATCTGTTTCTATATTTTAAAATGCTGAAAAACTATTTCCTTAATAACTTTTAATCTGTAATTCGAAATAAAAAGTGTTCTATATGAAAATTGATCAGAAAAATGTGCTGAACATGAATATGTCATCCATTCATCTGTTTGCATCTCGCATCATGTCGCGTCGTGATAGTTTGTGCATTTCACCTCACATATATGCGGAGTATTTCGGACGCCGACTATGGTTTCCCCGCTCCGTTTAACTTTGAAGTAGCGCACCCTTGCCATGTTGTACCATGCTAATCCACCCTTAAATTTGACGATAGAAAATGCAACTCCAACCTAATGTGTTTGTCCGGGGTTCCGACTACGATTAATTTGGATAAGCCGCATCATGTTTGCCATGCCATGCATATCATATTATGATCATGCCGATTCTTTCGCCGTAGTAGTAAGACTTGCATGCGTTGTGTGTTCCAGCATTTGCTTCTTCCCGGATAGGATCACGAAGTGGTGGGGTGAGATACGACAAGTTCTCCGGATGTCCCTCGGCAAGCTTTAACGAGCAAGCATTTCCCCTATACTCCTGTCCCTGCAGGAGTCGCTCACCTATTTTATTTTGCCTTCTCCCTCATGCTATCCTTAAGTTGCGTTCTTGTCACGTGTCCCTTCCACTTGTTACCTCAAGCAGCCCATATTTCCACCACCACCTCCTATGGCTATTGTTTGGTTTTGGGTCTGTCTTGCGAGTCGTAGTGCATGCTAGTGCTGTTTTATCTCGTTACTGTTACTGCTATCTTATCGGGTTATATGTTGGGAAGAATCATGGTTACTTTAGTTGTTGATATTTGTTTAGCGGAGGCATCGGTGGGTCAGCTGCTCGTTTTGTGACGGCTCACTTGTGTTTCCTAAATAACTTAGGACCCGAGTTCCTGTTATCTGTTCCGAGACTGAGCGCTCTAACCACACGTGGGTATGCTTACCGGGTCTCCCCTTGACCACTTCCGGAATCTACATCTTTGTCCAGTGGCCACGATTAGTTTGAATGTTTTGTTTCCCTCGGGCGTGCAAGCTTGTTTCTTTGTGGTCAGATGATATGATGTTACTTTTGGGGCCTTGTACCCCGTTGTCTCTTGCACGTTCGTAGGTTGCGGTGCCACTGCGAAGTGGTCATCCCGGCTAGGCACCGTCCACCTAGCACGCATTCGCAATAGCTGAGTCCGCTTCGGAGCACGGCCGGACTACGATACGGGTTTAACTTAGTTAGGTGGCTTCTGGACATTGTTGTGGTGAAGGAGAGTGCGAGTCGTGAAATCCACCTGTCATAAGTGGGTTGAGCGTGCGTGTGGGCACATTTGGGCACCCCTGCGGGGTTACAATCTTATCGATAAGCCGCGTCCGCGGTTAGGGACGACTTGGAGCTGTATGACTCGACCATAGACAACTTACACCTGTTGTTTCAATCATAATAACTTGTGTAGTAAGTTAGCACAACTTCAATAATAACTGGTTAAAACTTGACAACCGTGTGAGTGCCTTTGTAAGTACCTCCTGGCGAGGGGGGAACACATCGGTTGGGTTATGTTTGCAGAGTATAGAACTGTTAGTTTATACGCTCTCTCACCTTCTCTGTTTAGACGGATGTTATAGAGTGTCTCTATAGGTTTTTAGTGCTTGCGCGGTGCCGCTTAACCCCACCATATTGCCTATGACGTTCCTCTTGCGTCCTCTAAGTCCCCTGCGTGCCTCAAGTACAAAGGACGGCTAGGTTGACGAACGCTTATACGTCTTGAAGTCTTGTTAAGTACGAACCCGTACTTATTGCTGCTTCTACGGGATATAACCGGGCAGGTATGAAGATATGTTCGATGAAGACGACGTTAGCAAGGTTACCCTTCCGGCTTGGCACAGGCAGGGTTATGGACGCCACTGGTTATCTTCAGGACTCTTAGTCCAATTTGTATCTTGTCCGTACTCGGACGTATTTGATCTTCTGTATGATTTGGATCTTTGTATTGTATATTTGTATCTTGACTCGTTGGGGTCGTTGTTGTAATATATGATTCTTGTGGGCTGTATTGTAATCCTGTTGTAATGTTACCGCTCGTGTTAATTCCTCTGGCATCACGTGTGCTTTGTCGCGCACGTCGTGTCGGAGGGCGTGTCGGAATCGATATCGTGCGGATTTCGGCGGTTTCGCTGGGATCCTCATGGTACCGGTTCCGGGGCGTCACAAGTTGGTATCAGAGCCTCAGGTCGACGGTACCCCACTAGTCCAGCCTCTAGGATAACCTTGCCAACGGACGTTGTTGTTTAGAGAGTCCAAACTATTTTCTGAAAATTCGTTGGATAGTTTTGATTAGCTCTGATTTTTCTCCTTACCTATATGCTTTCTCCTCTTATCTATGCGAGTTTTGAGTCTTCTCTCTTATCCGAGTTTCTCTGAGTCTTAGGTCTCTACGCGGGTTGTACGATCTTTGCCTTTATCCTATTAGGCCCGATCTTCGGAGGATCCGACAGAAGTGCATCATCAACAGCGGAACAACGACTTCTTGTTGGTGGTGTCGACCGTTCTACATGGAGCAAGACTTCTTGTTAGTGGTGTCGAGGAGACCGACACATCGCACCGAAGACCCGATAGTTCACCTCTCTCCCCCGTACCTTGAGGTGGAACCTCGGGGCGAGGTTCCTTGTTAGTGGTGTCGATTGTAACGGCCCGGGGTAGCACCCCTATTAGATCTCGTTTGTGTTTTTCTTGTGTACATCATCATAGCATATGCATCATATCATCCATGATTTTATTAAATAAAACTATTTTATAAACCTAAATATTTTGTTTTGTCTATTTCATCTCTCTGTTTCAAATTCAAAATTTATTTGATTTGATTTCAAATCATTTACAAAACAGTTTTCAAAATAGAAAAAAAAGATTAAAAAAAAGAAAATAGCAACCATAACCCTTCCTGGACCTTGTTCTTCTCTCTCAGGCCTTTTTCTCTTTATTCCCGGAGCAGCCCAATCGCAGCAGCAGCCCAAGGCAGCCCAGCTTCCTCTCCTCCTCCTGGCCTTTTCCTTCCTCCGCAGCAGCCCACCGGCGGCCCGTCTCTCTTTCCTGGCAGCCCACCATCATGGTCGTACCCCTTCGATCTTTTCTCTCCTGTCCTTGTCGTCATCCCCAGAGAGAGCACGAGGATGGCGTGAGCCGTGGTCCTCCCTCCCTTGTCCAACCAGCCTGGCCTCCACCTGCTCCCTCCCCTTCTTATCCTCTCCCAGGAACCCTAGCATCCCCTCTCTTCCTCCTCCCTCGCGCCGCCGTCGCCAGTTCATCCTCTTCCCCTCTCTGTTTCCTTTTCTCAACCACCGAGCGCACCACCACCACCTCGCCGTCGCCCCACCGCCACAAACCCTCCCCCGTCGAACCGAGGGCACCATCTCGTGCGCATCGTCGTCCTCTACCTCCAGGTGCGCGGAATCGAACCGGGAGGCCCTCAATCGAGCGCGAACTCGCGGATTCCGTCCTCAACCCCGGCGGCAAAAATCACCGATTCCGGCGACCACCGACCTCCTCCGGCCAAACCATCGACACCTCGAGCTTCCGGGTAACCCCGTAGACCCCCTGGACATCCTCTCCATCCCCGTCTCTCCCTCTCTTCCCCCGTTTGACATCGTGCCGATGCCATGCTCGCAGTTGCTCGTCGCCGGCGCCCCTCCGACGATCTCCAACCGGCGGCGCCGCCTCCATCTTGACCGCGTCGACGAGGCGCTTCCCCGACGGCCTTCCTCGCTTCCTGGAGGCCTTTGCTTCGCCCGTGCACGCCACGGCCGGGCGCCGGTGACCGCCGGACACTGGAACGCGCGCGGCACAGACATCCGTCGAGCATCTGGCGGGCGTGCAGAGAAGCTTCGCCAGCGTGGCAACCAACGTGGTGGCTGGGCCCCACCCGTCATCGCCTCAGGCTAGCTGAACCCGCGGTGAGAAACTTCCCAGATCCAGATTGGATCTGTTCCTTTTCTTTTTGCCCCCTGTCAGTTTTTAACTCTCAACCCGCAGCCCTTGACCCTGTAGCTTTATAAGAAACCCCCCTGCATCTTCCTGAAAACAACCCGGGGTCCTTCCCCTTTACGGAAATTATTCCCGAGCCCTTTTCTGTTTAAATAAATCTGTTTCTATATTTTAAAATGCTGAAAAACTATTTCCTTAATAACTTTTAATACTGTAAATCAAAATAAAAAGTGTTGTATATGAAAATTGATCAGAAAAATGAGAGGAACATGAATATGTCATCCATTCATCTGTTTGCATCTCGCATCATGTCGCGTCGTGATAGTTTGTGCATTTCACCTCACATATATGCGGAGTATTTCGGACGCCGACTATGGTTTCCCCGCTCCGTTTAACTTTGAAGTAGCGCACCCTTGCCATGTTGTACCATGCTAATCCACCCTTAAATTTGACGATAGAAAATGCAACTCCAACCTAATGTGTTTGTCCGGGGTTCCGACTCCGATTAATTTGGATAAGCCGCATCATGTTTGCCATGCCATGCATATCATATTATGATCATGCCGATTCTTTCGCCGTAGTAGTAAGACTTGCATGCGTTGTGTGTTCCAGCATTTGCTTCTTCCCGGATAGGATCACGAAGTGGTGGGGTGAGATACGACAAGTTCTCCGGATGTCCCTCGGCAAGCTTTAACAGGCAAGCATTTCCCCTATACTCCTGTCCCTGCAGGAGTCGCTCACCTATTTTATTTTGCCTTCTCCCTCATGCTATCCTTAAGTTGCGTTCTTGTCACGTGTCCCTTCCACTTGTTACCTCAAGCAGCCCATATTGCCACCACCACCTCCTATGGCTATTGTTTGGTTTTGGGTCTGTCTTGCGAGTCGTAGTGCATGCTAGTGCTGTTTTATCTCGTTACTGTTACTGCTATCTTATCGGGTTATATGTTGGGAAGAATCATGGTTACTTTAGTTGTTGATATTTGTTTAGCGGAGGCATCGGTGGGCCAGCTGCTCGTTTTGTGACGGCTCACTTGTGTTTCCTAAATAACTTAGGACCCGAGTTCCTGTTATCTGTTCCGAGACTGAGCGCTCTAACCACACGTGGGTATGCTTACCGGGTCTCCCCTTGACCACTGCCGGAATCTACATCCTTGTCCAGTGGCCACGATTAGTTTGAATGTTTTGTTTCCCTCGGGCGTGCAAGCTTGTTTATTTGTGGTCAGATGATATGATGTTACTTTTGGGGCCTTGTACCCCGTTGTCTCTTGCACGTTCGTAGGTTGCGGTGCCACTGCGAAGTGGTCATCCCGCTGGGCACTGTCCACCTAGCACGCGGTCGCAATAGCTGAGTCCGCTTCGGAGCACGGCCGGACTCGATACGGGGTTTAACTTAGTTAGGTGGCTTCTGGACATTGTTGTGGTGAAGGAGAGTGCGAGTCGTGAAATCCACCTGTCATAAGTGGGTTGAGCGTGCGTGTGGGCACATTTGGGCACCCCTGCAGGGTTACAATCTTATCGATAAGCCGCGTCCGCGGTTAGGGACGACTTGGAGCTGTATGACTCGACCATAGACAACTTACACCTGTTGTTTCAATCATAATAACTTGTGTAGTAAGTTAGCACAACTTCAATAATAACTGGTTAAAACTTGACAACCGTGTGAGTGCCTTTGTAAGTACCTCCTGGCGAGGGGGGACACATCGGTTGGGTTATGTTTGCGAGTATAGAACTGTTAGTTTATACGCTCTCTCACCTTCTCTGTTTAGACGGATGTTATAGAGTGTCTCTATAGGTTTTTAGTGCTTGCGCGGTGCCGCTTAACCCCACCATATTGCCTATGACGTTCCTCTTGCGTCCTCTAAGTCCCCTGCGTGCCTCAAGTACAAAGGACGACTGGTTGACGAACGCTTATACGTCTTGAAGTCTTGTTAAGTACGAACCCGTACTTATTGCTGCTTCTACGGGATATAACAGGGCAGGTATGAAGATATGTTCGATGAAGACGACGTTAGCAAGGTTACCCTTCCGGCTTGGCCTGGGCAGGGTTATGGACGCCACTGGTTATCTTCAGGACTCTTAGTCCAATTTGTATCTTGTTCGTACTCGGACGTATTTGATCTTCTGTATGATTTGGATCTTTGTATTGTATATTTGTATCTTGACTCGTTGGGGTCGTTGTTGTAATATATGATTCTTGTGGGCTCTATTGTAATCCTGTTGTAATGTTACCGCTCGTGTTAATTCCTCTGGCATCACGTGTGCTTTGTCGCGCACGTCGTGTCGGAGGGCGTGTCGGAATCGATATCGTGCGGATTTCGGCGGTTTCGCTGGGATCCTCATGGTACCGGTTCCGGGGCGTCACACTGAGATTTTTTCTACACAAGTTTTAATCATTCAGAAGAGGTGATGAGATTATTCTGTACATCCTTGTCTAGAGACTCAAGTTGTCCATAACCGGGGACACGGCTAAGATCTTAGTTTTTAACTTTGCAGAGGTTGTGCACTTTCACCTTATGACCCATTCTACCCAGAGAGAAGAATGAGACGAGACCTTTCAGAAGGAGAGAGCAACCATACATGCAAGACTCGTTTCCACCTATAATTCTGCTACCAACCAATGTCTTGCAACAAGTTGAACCCTCACATCTTACTCAATCAAGACAGAGCCCATAATATCATAAGGCTGCACTGGAAGTACACTAAACACGAAAGACATAGCAATCTCTTTATTCCTGGGTGACAAACCACAAGTGTACTAACCCTCAGGTCACCACCACATACCATGGTTAAATCCGCCAGGTATGTAGCCCCGAGTAGCCACTCAACATAATCCAAGCCACTCCCATTCCACCCAGGTGTTCCATTAAGGTTATTAATTTTCAAATTTTTAAACACACACAACCAAGAAATGAAACAGCATTGGCATTTGATATTGCAAAGCGAAATATAGCATCCTAGCAAGGATCTTGAGAGCGGCTACACACTACTAGGTTTACTAAGCATAGCATATACACTTCACTTTTGAAAACAAAAACCTATCATGCATACTAGTTGAAAAACACTAATGCATAATATAAAAATAAGTAGGATTGAATGCCACTTGCCTTTTTGGTAATTGAAGATCGTTCACTTCTCTCAACATAACACGTCGCTCTTCACATGAACTATAAGATAACAATAGCACAACATAAATACACCATTCATACAACAACAAAATTAAGCAAGGAAAATAACAAGTTATTATTCATTTTATTTTAGTCATCGGATAAAGAAGATATGGCATGAGGCATGGCTTGCAAGGTTTGGCTTTGATAAGTGGGATTTTAATATATTAAAGATTCAAGGATTTAGGGATTTGGGTATTGGATTTTAGTGGCAGAAAGAATACTCAGGTTAGGGCAAGACAAGACTTACTCAATTTGCCATTTGTAAATTGAATAAACATTTTCAAGGTAGGGAGGAATATAAGTTGGTAGAATTATCTTAACCGGATAGATATGGATTATAGGGGTAGATAGTGTTAAGGATCATTTTGATTTAAGATCTTATTTAAGTATTCTTATTTTTAAGTTATGATCTTGGAGACAAGTGAAAAATTAAGATGAAGTGATTTACAGGTGTAGTATTTACTTTATTTTAAACTTCATCTATCACATAGATGAACAATATAGGAGATATGATATGAGACATGGCTATGTCAAGGTTGGTATTGATGAAGTGATCCAGAGATGAAATGGATATTCACTGGTTTGAGCATATGATCATTTGTGTGGACTAACTCATCACAACAAATACACATGTGAAAATGGGAACATAGTTCCACTTGGATAACTCAAATAAAATGTGAGCTAGGCTATCATGGTTTGGGTAGATATGATATTGGAGAAAGAATTAAATGACCAAGTGGTTCCGATGGATGGGTATGGTCATAGAGATTATTTTGGCTAAATGAACTATGTCGAAACCAGTTATAGGACTACACTTTTCGCGAAAAGTCATTAGAAGAAGTTTTCCAGATGTAAGACCTTTCTACATGGAAGTTATAGAGAATTCTATTACAAGCGTATCGCCAAAAGAATCTCTCGAAAAAAGCTTGTAGGATTTATTTTATAGACGATGTTGCGGATCAAAAAGGTATCGCGAAAATAAAGTGGGTGAAACTGCCATGCAAAATGTCCAGAATGATCTAGGCATTTTACTGATTCCAACGGTATAAAGTTTGCCGGAATCCGATTTGTAGAACTCAAGATATGAATTTTACAAAAATATACCGAAGCGGCTACAGATTTAATGGTGTACGAAAAGTTGTCCGAAAAAATTTCTCATATATAAAAACTTTCTACATGAAAGTTGTAGAGAAAATAATTACGAACTTAACAACAGTAAAATCATCTAAAACAGAGTTACAAAACTCATAATATAAATTTTAAATCGATTTTGAGCTAGCTATATGCCAAGGTTCGATAGGTGTGCACGTGTGTTGATTTATTTCAGTTAACGTGATGAACGAGGATTCTGAGATGTGGATCTAACGATCTACGGCTGACTGCCCTGATTACTCTTTAATCTAGACAGGACGTTTTCAGACTTACATACGCACGAAGGCATAACCGAGGATGCAGAGTTCGTGGATGTGGATGGAGCTGCTGTGCGCGTCGTCGACGATGCCGCTCAGGTGGTCTCCGTGTCCGACGACGGAGGAAGATAGGCGAGGAGATGCGGGCTTCAAGGCGGCCCCGATGACCTTCTTGGCACCACTCCTGCTTCCATGGCGTCGTTGGGGAGCGGATGGAGTTCGTGTGACCGCCGGCGAGATGCAGAAAATGACCGCGACGTTGATTCGCTGCGTCTGTGTAAGAAAAATACGGGAGCAGGCTTAGAAGATGCACTAGGATAAGGGAAACACACGGATGCGTAAAGCTAGTGGAGAGAACTTACTTTTTTTTTGCGAGAACTTACGGTGGCATTGGAACCATTGAAGATCAGCGACTAGTAAGGGCAGCGGCGACGCGACCAACGGCGAAAATATGGTGCACCACCATATCCTGGAGATAGTCGACGGTGAGGGGAGTTCACGAATAAAAGGAATAGAGCCAAAGATCATCGTACGCGACATACCGGTCCGATGAACTTCGATGACATCGTGGCCAACAAAGACAACATCATGCCCGACCATGTACTGGAGGTTTCCCTCGACGAGGAACGTCTTTTGATGAAAGGATTTGACGAGATGATCATCGAGAGCGACGCAACCTAGCGATGAACTCAAGTTTGTGGCTAATATGGGCATGGTTGGTGCGAGCTGTACATAGGGCCTCTCGAAAAAGTTTGTGAATGAAAGTCGTGGAGAAGAACAAAAGACAGACGGTGCTTTCCTTGGTTCGTACTGATATGGACTGAGGAGAGAGATCGGGAGGTATATGCCATCGGGCGCCGGTTTTGTTTGGGAAATTAAGACAACTAAATACCAAATTGATTCCCTGAATGGATGCCTCATTGCATTCGGAGTAACTTTCGTGTTTATGGTGAATGGAAACGTCAACAAGAATTGATGGGAAAGGAGAGGGAATTGAACTACCATGAAGTCGTGCTCTATACGTGGAGATGTCATGGGAGGTGGAAGAAGCGCTCGCTTGGATGGCCAGGTCGGCCGGATCGATCAAGTTGGCCCGAGCTGGTCTAGTTGGGCTGGCCGCTGGGCTGGAAAAAAAAGGAGGCTGGGGCAGCCTGAGCTGGGAGCCTGGGACGGGGTGTGCGGGGCAATCTGGGCCGGTAGGCTCGGCTGGCCGGCCCGTTCCATTTTTTTTCTTATTTCTTTTATAAAATGAGTTTCGTAACTTCAATTTGGGTGAAACAAATTTCTATAAATTTGTAAAAATATTTTGCTCAGTTTAGTATGACAAAAATACTTAATTTTTATAAGTTGTTATTTTATATCATTTTATTACTATTATGTCATTATAGCCATATGTGATAGATTCAACATATGCACATCAAATAAATTTATAAAAATTTGTAAAAATCAAAATAGTGTTTTAGGACACTAAGTGACCCGTTTAATATCCATTTTTTAAAATAATCATTTTATACATTTAGCCTATCTGGCTACTTGGGCATTACTTTGCAAATAGAGTTTTCTCGGTTTTGTTTTTCTCAAATAAAAACCCATTAAGGATTTGAAAACCTTGAAGACCGAAATATGTCTGGGTTTGAAAATACTCTGAAAAAAAAAGTATTTTGAAACCGACATTTTGGAAAATACTTTTAAATAACTTCAAAAAGTTTAATTCTTGTGAATTTTTAATCAAGTTCAATCAATCATGCATTAAATTTATTTTTATTTTGCATTCAGAAATTTGGAAAATTCCGGGATGTGACAGCCAACTACCTCATCAAGAAGATCGGCGACATCTTCTTGTCCACAGACAACCTCACCTACTACACCTCTTTCCGTGCAGTATGCGGTTGCTGACACCGCGCCACACAAGCACCCGAATTTAAGCCTATGAAGTGGATAATTCTTGAGCACTCCATTTCTGACATGGGCAAGGGCAGTGTCATATTGTTGAATCTGATCATTGGCCGCTGCCTGTGGAAGAAGATCTCCAATGCCATCCGCAGGCGAATCTTCGCCATATGCAACAGTTTCACATATATGGTTTAATTTGCATCCGCACGACTTCACTTTATTGAGTAAATTATTGCCGGTCTTGTGTTACCTTCAGTTTTGCTTTGCTTCTCCTTGTAAGAACTGAGCTGGTTCACTTCAGTATATATTTGCTATTATCGATATTTTCTTCGATTAAAGCTCTAATTCTCACCTCTAAGTAGGTATTTTTTGTCGCCACAACGGGCGGCTTCGTTGTGCTAAGGAACAGAGTGCAGCCGTACAAGACTCGGGTGCTCAACCCCTTAACTGGTTGTATTCTACGCTTGAAGGCGCAGATAGCAGCGAAAGAGTTGTCCTCCAGTCACATCAACAACGTTCGTGCTGAGTTCACCAACACCTTCAAGCCCGAAGAATTCGGTTCGTTACGGGTCCTTCGAGTTCACTCCACGCACTGAAGCACCGCATCCAATTCCTTCGGGGTTGCATAGCAGTATAGATGTGACCTTCGGCGGTGTCCACTTCATCATCGATTCCGGAGGGTTCCTTCGACTTCCAAATTCAGCTGCATCAAACTTAAGGACTTTGGCTCCAGAAATCATCGTCCCATCGATAGCCTTAGTGGGCCTGCCTGGGAACAGCAACGGGAGCAGCCGAAGGAATTTCGATAGCAGAGAGGAGCAACAGAAGAGGCGAAGGGATCTTCGTTGCAAAGCAGAAGAACGAGCTGCAAGTCGCCTCCACCAGTGTGGTAACGGATGTTATAGTGCACAATTAAGCAAGAATCGCAGCCATGCACCTTATTTGCTAGCCGCGGAGCAGCTTGTCGCTCCATGTTACTAACATGCTTACATTGACCCAAAAGACAACATCGAGAAGACTATGCATCTACACAAAGATTATCGGCAGTTCCTCGATATATAGAAGCTACGTGAAGAGCTAATGTTTGATTCGGAAGTAAAGGCTCGTTCGGCGGAAGGAAGAGTAGCGGCTTACAATTATTCTCAGCAACAACAGTATGTGCCAGACAAAGATATCTACATACCTACCAAAGTTTACCCTGCATCTCGAGGGCAAGTGAACATGATTCACAAGACTAGCATTTCAAAGAGGGAGTCCAAGAAGTTTTGACATGAGATAAAGTTTGCAGAAGTGGCTATAGCGGCAGTACCCGATTATATCGATTGGTCGGATCAGAACATCCTATTCAGCACAGCGGATCATCCGATAGCCGTCCCAAGGCCCGGTCACGATTCCCTAGTCCTTGAAGCACTGATCGTAGGATACAATATGAGCAAAGTTTCCATGGAGGGAGGAAGTGGTTTAAACCTTCTGTTTGCAAGTACAATGAAAGCAATGGGTTTGTCAGTCGATATGTTAAAATAATCTGACACTGGCTTCCACGGCATCGCTGCTATTTGATTCCCCTTGTGTAAGATCACAGTCTGTCGAGGGTACTCATCGGCAATGCCCTCCGTTTGGGGCTTAGGGTAGATGGAATCCTATAGCCTGACACGAGACATCGGTTATCAAACAAGCGGGGAGAGCGATTTACCCAGGTTCGGGGCCCTCGATGAGGTCAAACCCTTACGTCATGCCTGTCTGATCTTGATTATGAAAATATCGGCTTACAATGGGGTGCCGAAGGTTTCGGCTATGATCTCATCGAGAGACTAAGTTCTGTAATAACTAAGCTCTAGACTTGTGGTGGCTATGATTACTATGATTGCGTGTGTCCCTCGGCAGCCCCTCTCCTGGCCCTTATATTGGGAGCAAGGTCTCGAGAGTATTGTCCGGGTACGACTAGGTTACAAAGAGCCCTAGATCTAAACTTTCCATGTATTCTTCGTCTTCTTGCCTTGTCCTTCAAGAATCCTTCTTCGGAACCGACGCAACGGCCCACCTGGTCGTCGAGTGCCTTCATGGGCCCCTGGCTGGGCCGTAAGAGGTAGTACAATACTAGTTACCCGAAAGGTAATGCCCGCATCAGTAGCCCCCGAGTGAGTGGCCGAAGAAACTTCAGGCAGGGACTAAAAACGTGTCTTCTGTCGAATCTTCATTCTTGCCGGAAAAATCTTGAATTTCTTGCAATAGTAGCATCTTCTTTATCGGGTGCGCGTTCAGCGCTCCCGATGGGAGTAGCCCCCGAGTCTAGGCACGGATGCTTGTAACCGTGTGTAGACACAAGTTGTACCACTCGAATGTTTTCTCCGTCGAAGCTTTCTGCAAACTTGTTATGGTCATCCGATATATCTTCTTATATCGGGTCTCTACTACACTACTAGGGAAAAGCCTATAGGTGGAGGCAAGTGGTGCCGGCGCACCACCTTGTGCATGCGCCGGTGGAAATCATTGCCGGCGCACCACATTTCAGCCGCGCCGGCGATGAAGGGAGTGCTGCCGGCGCACCTCGGGGAAAGGCTCGCCGGCGCTATTTCCTGGCATGGCCCCGGCCGATTCGGGCCGGGCCCAAGAATCATTGCCGGCGCACCGGCCCAGTGGTGCGCCGGTGGAAAATTTGCTATTGCCGGCGCACCCCTGGGCCGGTGCGCCGGCAATGATTCTTGGGCCTGGCCCGGTTGTGATATAGCCGAAAGGGGTATATGTTGCCGGCGCACCATGGTCCGGAGTGCGCCGGCAATAACCTGGCGAGTTATTTCAGCCACCAACCAGCCCACTCACTCACACACTCACTACACTCCACTTCTCCACACAAACCCGAGCCTTCTCCCAACCCAGCTCATTTTTGCCCATTTCTATCCCCAATTTCACCAATTTGACCAAACAAAATCAAAATTTTTGAGCAAATCTTCCCTTCCTACATGCATCTCCCACATCCCCCTATGTAGATCTAGATCTACTATCCCGCATTGACCGCTCAATCTAGATCTAGATCTAGAAAGTCGGCTTCCATACGCCATTGTCGCGGCGCGTCGTCTCGATCTTATCGACGAATATATCAAACAAATAGGTGATTAATGAACAAATTGGAATGAAATCGATGTATGTTGGACATTTGAAGAAAAGCTCTCGTGTGTGGCATATATATATGTTGTGCTTGTGCTTGTGTGTGTGTTGGCGTTGAAAATGAGTTGCCAACGTTGCGCCGAAATGTTGATTCTTCAAGTTTCCGTTTCGGCACATTTACGGCGCTCCTATGTCCTACCGTGTAGGAAGGTCATGCCGAAATTTTCCGTGAAAACTACCGACGGATGCATGGTTCTAATGAATTATGTAATCTTACCATGCGGGTGATAATGGTTATCGAGATGAGTGAAAGCATCGTGATGAGATATCTGAAACACGCGATCATCGACATGTATGAAAATAACCGCACGGAGGTATTGTGTCCGTGCCAGGAGATGCAAACGAGGGAAATGGTTTGACCCGTATTCGGGCAAGTTGCGGGGGCACCTGCTCACTAATGGTTTCATGCATGGACACACTCAATGGATGAGTGATGATGGCGCGGAGGTCAATGGGGCGACGGCGGCCGTTGGTAAAAATGGCCGGCAAGAAGGAGGGCATCATGATACTGATGACGATGAAGAGTTTGTCGCACATGACGATAACCTTGACGACGACAATAACCTTGACGACGACAATAACCTTGACGACGACGAAGAGGTGCCGCTAGCTTCGGTCGTGCGGGACCCTCATCTTCAAGATCTGCTTCTCGAAAAGACGAAAGGCGCCAAGCGGAAATCAAAGCTTGAGCAACTCGAGATAGACTCGAATACTCCGTTGTACGACTCAGGTCGCGGGTTGGGGAGTCTCGCTTGAGAGTAGCTCTCGATGTGCTTGCGAGATGAAGGCGAAACACGGATGGACGGACACAAGCGTCGACGACATCCTGGAATACGTGAAAGATCTCCTTCCTGCCGGGAACACGTGTCCGGGTAGTCTAGCCGAGGCCAAGAGAATCACGTGCCCTCTCGACTTACCCCACGAAAAGTATCACGCCTGCATCAACGACTCGTATCATGTATCGCAAGGAGCACATGGACAAGACCAAATGTCCTGTGTGTGAAGCTGAACGGTACAAGAAAGGGAAGAAGAAAGCTCCTCGGAAAGTTGTGTGGTACTTCCCGCTCGCCCCCGGCTTCAACGGTTCTACGCGGACCGCAAGGAAGCAAAGCTCATGCGGCTGGCACGCGAAAGAAAGGAGGCAGTGTTGAATGATAAAGAGCGGATTGAGCACCCGGTCTTGACGCACCCTTCGGATGCAAGCCGGTGGAAAGCATTAGACAATGAATTCGGAAGTTTTGGGGCAGATCCCGAAACATCGAGGTTGGGTGCGAGCACGGACGGATTCAATCCGTTCGGAAACCAGAGCAGCACACATAGCACATGGCCCGTGTTTGTATGGATCTACAACCTCCCGCCCTGGCTGTGCATGAAGAGGAAGTACATACGAGATGAGTATGCTAATTCAAGGGCCGACACAGCCAGGAAACGATATCAACATGTATCTCGAACTATTAAAGGAGGAGCTTGAAACGTTGTGGGCGGAGGAAGGGGTAGATACATGGGACGCCGTCGCGGAAGAATATTTCCCTTTGAGAGCCGCGTTGATCACGACGGTGCGGGACTACCTCGGATACGGTTACATTTCGTGCCGGGTGTGCCATGGACACAAGGCATGTGTCGGGTGCATGGAAGAGACGATGTTTTTGCAGCTTGGTAAGGATGGCTCTTCGAAAACGGTTTACATGGGGCATCGAAGGTGGCTACGGAAAACTGACCCGTGGAGAAAGCGTGGAGATCCGTTCGATGGTACAAATGAACCCCGAGGACCTCCACGTAAGAAGAGCGGCGAAGAGATCGATACATTACTGAAAGGTTGGAAGGAGTGCCCTGCGCCGGGAAAGATTCGTCAAAAGCACTGGAGAGAAGAAGAAGAAAAAGGAAACGACGCCGCTCATTGGTGTATGGAAAAGGAGGTCCGTGTTTTGGGACTTGCCGTACTTGGAAAATTCTCGATACACCTCACTGCCTTGATGTCATGCATATTACAAAGAACGTGTGCGAGAGCTTGCTTGGCACTCTTCTCAACATGCCGGACCGGACCAAAGATGGGCCGAAAGCAAGACATGACACTGAAAGTTTTGGGCATCGGGGAAGAGCTTCGAGATCCCGCCGGCCCAAGAGGGACAGTCGGAGGAGGAGGCGGACGGCGGTCAGAAGCGCAAAAGGATTAAGCAGCCAGACTATTACTGTCCCCCCTCTTGCTTCACTTTTAGTCCGGCCGAGGTCGATCAATTTTTCAATTGCCTTGTAGGAGTCAGAGTGCCCTTCGGTTACTCCGGGGTAATAAGCAGATACATGGACCCCAAGAAACGAAACTTCAGCGGCATGAAGTCTCATGATTGTCACGTGATGATGACGCAGATTCTTCCGGTTGCAATCCGAGGTATAATGGATGACCATGTCCGTGCAACGCTGACTGGGCTCTGTAACTTCTTCGACGTCATAACTCGGAAGTCGATAAGCGTGAAGAAACTCGCAAGGCTCCGGGAAGAGATCGTGGTGATCCTATGTGAGATGGAGATGTACTTCCCGCCTGCATTCTTTGACGTGATGGTCCATCTGTTGGTCCATATAATGGATGATATCGTCGAGTCTAGGGCCGGCATTCTTACACAACATGATGCCGTTTGAAAGAATGAATGGGGTCATTAAAGGATACGTTCGTAACGGGTCACATCCGGATGGAAGCATCGTACAGGGCTGGCTCACCGAAGAGTGCATCTCTTTACGCACGAATTATCTAGACATCGAGGACCACTGTTGGTTTGCCTCAAAACAAGTACCTCCGTAGGTTCGAGGGAGTAGGCCACAAAAATGGAAGGAAGGAACTGCACGTGCACATGTACGGTCGGAGTTCCGACTTTGACGGAGGCCAACTTAGTAGCGCTACAACACATTGACTTGATCGATCCTTGGTTGAAAGAGCACAAAACCATGATAGAGAACGGTGGCAAGCCGATGATGACGGAAGCGAGAAATATACGGAGAGCACAACTCCTCTTTTGCGCGCTGGTTCAAAGACCACATTGATGCTAATCCCCCACCAATGGATTCGACAAGGATAAACTAGTATTGGCCTTGTCACATGGCCCCGCGCCCAACATCATGACTTACCAAGCGTACGATATCAACGGGTACACATTCTACACGGAAGAAAAAGACAAGAACAGTGTTTACCGGAACTCGGGGGTAACGATGGATTCTCGGACGGGTGACGTAAAGACTAGATACTACGGAAGAATCGAGGAAATCTGGGAGCTTAGCTACGGCTGGGAAGAAAGTGCCGATGTTCCGTATCGGATGGGCTAAGAGCGTCGGAAAAGAAGACCGGTATTTCACCACCATGTTTCTACCCGAAGCCAACAAATCAAAGTCCACGAACGCCACCGCGCGAGAATGAGCCATGGGTGCTGGCGAGAACACGTGCACCAATGCTTCTTCATAACCGACCCATCCGAGGCCTAGCCGTGTTATCGTGAGGAGAGGCAAGAGGACCATCGTCGGAATGGATGGAGTCGCCAACGAGGAAGACTTCGAAGGACAAGTCGGAGACCCAATGATGGAAGAATCCGAGGGCGAAGACACAACATACACCACAAGAAGAAGCGAGGACCACGCTACCGAGGTCGGGTCGACCCTTCAAAAGAAGAAGTCACGACACGGGGCTAAATTATTCAACGACGAGCAAGAAAAGCAAGAAGAAAGCGAAACACTCTTCTCAATCAATGATGTAAAAATTTATTTGCAATCTATAACTCATATTTTGTGTAATTCATAACTACTCATATGGTCATGGCCAATATTTTATGTATGACTAATTAATATTGTGTTGGTCAATATTTTGTGTATGTATATATAACTCATATATATATATCTTCATGTTTTTACATAACTCATGCATATTGCTTCATTATTATCTTGAAAAGATAAGAAAAATAAAATACTACAGTATTTGGGGTAAAAGAAAAGAAAAATACAATAAAGAGAAAAGAAATAAATTTTTGGGGTAAAAGAAAAGAAACATACAATAAAGAGAAAAAAAATACTACAGCTGATCCAGGGTTATTGCCGGCGCACCAGGCTTATTAATTCGCCGGGGGTATACTTGTCCCCGGCGAACCAGGTATGTGGTGCGCCGGCAATAACCCTGGATCAGCTGTAATTAGGACTTAACCTTTTTTCCCCTTCTTCCTTCTCCCCGCACAGCCACATCTCCAACCCCCACCGTCGAGCGCCGCCGTTCGTCGCCACCTCAAGTCCCCCTCTCGAGCGCCGCCGTTCTGCGCCCCGCCACCGCCCTCCACCATCCCCTCGACCATCCCCCACCACCTGCCACGTACGCCGCCGCGGAAGACCCGTGGAGAAGGAGGTGCCGCGCGCCATTGGAGAAGGAGGTGCCGCGCGCGAGGGGACGTCGGCGCCGCCGTTGGAGAAGAAGGAGCCGCGCGCCATTGGTGAGCTTCCCGCTCCCCTTCCCTCTCCCCATCCCTCCCCCTTCCCTCTCTGTTCTTCCTCATCTCCGGTGACCCAAGCCGGTTAGGGTTCTTCCTCGTCTCATACCCTGGTTCATTTAATTCGTGTTTAATACCCTGGTTAAATTTGAATGCTAAAATTGGTTTGAAAAGCTAAAATTTGATGTCCAACAAAATTGCCCAAAAAGGAAGTTTGAATGCTAAAATTGGTTTGAAAAGCTAGCAGTATTGTTCTCTGGTTTTGGTTCTTTATGTTCATAGGAGGTTAATTGCTAGCGGTAGCAAAAAAGGATTGGTTCAAACAAGAAAATGATTTTAGTTGCAGGTATGTTAGTTCTTCATTAAATGAAAATGAAAATGAAAATGAAAATGGTTTTGCTAAATGGTTAAATGAAAATAAAATGCTCATGCTTATGCTACTGCAATCAAGTTGAAAATGAACTTTATATATGTTGGTTTTGCTAAATGGTTAAATGAAAATAAAATGCTCATGCTTTTGCTAAATGGTGTTGCATGCTCATGCTAATAATATGAATGAAATTCATAGGTTAATTTGTTCTCTGGTTTGAAAAAGGAAAATGAATGCTAGCGAGTATGTTAGTTCTTGATTAAATGCATTCTCTGGTTTGCTAGGTAAAGAAGCAGCGAGGTTTAGCTCACCAAACCATTTATAAAATGCCCAGAAAATGCTAGCATCTTGACTTGGTGTTCTCCGGTTTAAAAATGCTAGCATTTTGGTACTTTATGCTACTTTATGCTACTTTATGATGGTTCTCTAGTTGGCGGTAGCTCACTTTGGTTCAATTGTTTAGTTCAAAATGCTCATGCATGCTCACTGGTTGTAAATTAATTTGGTTCAAAATGCTCATGCATCATTACCTACTGCCAAAAAAAGAAAATGAAATAGAGGTTTGGCTCAAAATTGATTTTACTTGCAGTAGCTAAAATGAAAATTGATTTTGTTTAGTTAATTTTACTAGTGCAAGTCAATATGATCCCTTGGATTTCTGCTTGGTTACCTTTGGTTAACATTGCAAGAAATAGGGTTCAAATTGGAAATAGGGTTCTCTGGTTTGAATTTTTGAATGCTAAAAATTGGTTTCAAATTCTAGCAGTAGGTTTCAATTTTTCATTATAAGTTATACATAAAATTTTGAATGCTAGCAGTAGGTTTCATTTAATTGATTTAGTTAAATGCTAAAAATTGTTCTCTGGTTGGAAATTGTTCTCTGGTTGGAAATTGTGATATAGAAATAACTAAATGAAAAAATGTAAATAGCTAGTATTAGTTGGTTTAGTTGATAAAATTTGTTCTCTGGTTGGTTTAAAAAGAACAAGTGCTATTCTATAAATTCTATAGATGTTTGCTGGCTAAAATTCTGGTTCAATTCATTCTTTTAAATTCATTCTCTGGTTCAATTCATTTATGCCACTGTAATGTATATGCTAAAAAGCTAGCTACTGTAATTTATGTGGTGATGGTTATGGTGATGGCATGGTTATGGAGATGGTTATGGTTATGGTTATGGCATTTATATGTTTGCATTTCTGTTACAGGGATTGAGTTGCTATTGAGTGCCGGAATGTCGATTCATTTCCGTTCCGGCAATTCTAGCACTCGGCATGACCAATTTTTAGCAAAGGTCATGCCGAATTTTTCCGTGAATTCTAACTCTTTTTCATCTTCTATTAGTGCAAGCCACCATGTCGTCTCAAGAAGAGTTAGAGGAGCACTACAATAGGCACTTCTTTAGGACGGAGGAGGATGCCGAGGCCGCCGGTGTTGGCGGCGACGAGGACCATGAGATGGAGGATGCCGGCTGGGGGTAGTGCCGACGAGCCGAGCGGCAACGAGGCAAGCGCCGCCGCCGGGGGTAGTACCTACGAGCCTAGCGGCGATGAGGCAACCGGCGCCGCCGGGGGTGGCGGCGAGACAAGCGGCGACGATCCTAGCGCCGCCGCCGGGAGTAGTGGCACCGGGACAAGTGGAGCCAAGAGGCCGCGGAAGGCAAGGCGCCAAAACACGGTCGGCACCGGCGGAGACACGATCCACGAGAGGTGGACCCCGCCGGTGGTTTGCCGGTGTTGCCTAAGGATGTTGCCAAGGGGTACGGCAACCAACCGGCATGTATCCTCCGAGAGGTCGTCAATCTCAACGAGACGGACCTCCGAGCTGAGAGCAAAGCGCCTTTGCGAGCCCAGCTCATTGCGAGGTTGCACGCACGATACAAGTTCCAAGGCGACTACGCCTCCGGTCATCAAACCAACAACATTGTGAACTCACAAGCCCTCCCGAAGTTCACCAAACACCTCGGCAGCTATAAGTACATGGTGCGGAGGCTGATTCGCTGAGGGCAAAGGTTTCGAAGAGGTCCACTCCGCCTTTCCGCATGTCACCCGGGCGGACTTTGATGCTTTTGTGGCCAATGAAGAGCTACAAGCAACCAAGAATCGCAAGTTGTGGGGGAAGGAAATGCGGGAGCTTAACATCGGCAACCACAACCTTGGGAGCCGTGGGTACGAGGGAAAGGAGCCCTATTGGGTGAAGGAGGACGAGGCGTATGTAAATGCCGGCATTGAGAACCCCTGGCTCAAGTACAAGGACCCGCTTGAAAGAAGATTCATCAGGTCCCGGTACCATAAGAAGAAACTAACCGGGGAACTTGTCACGGACCCGAAGGTCGTAACCGACATAATTTGGTTCACGAACGACCGGAAGGTCCTGGCGTTGGAGAAAAAACTGGTAAGCAATTTACCGGTTTTATTAGATCAAGTATCGTTCATATAATAGTAGCAACATTTCTAAATGGTTCGCGTTTCTTCCGCGAGGAAGAAGAAAGACAAAGACTTTCTCAAGCCTCCCAAGGTGACGAAGGCTCCTCGTCCCGAGCGTCGACGGGCAGGGTAGCACTGGGACAAGCCTCTCGTACGGGCGCTACACATCGTTAATGAGCATTCACCGACGAGAAGGCCGCATAGAGGCCGTGTGGCTGGCGCCGGTACAGGCTACAAGCATGGTCACTATGGCTTGTCGTCTGCGGCCCATAAAAATGCGCGTAATGAGAGGAAGCAGCGGGAGGCGGAGGAAATGAGGGAGTCTATCCTAGCCCAAGTCCAAGCTGGTTTGGTACCGCAACTGGTACCGCAACTCAAAGCTACACTCGTACCTGAAGTCAAAGCTGAAGTCGCCGGCCGGAGTCCAAGCAGATTTCAACGCTATGCAAGCGTGGTATGAGGGTGGCAAACAAGGCCACCCCCCCGAAAATGCAAGTGGTTAGCTTCAACGGCAGCAACTCGATGGTGCCGCCGTCCGCCGGCAATGACAATGTTATAATGGAGACTCCTCCGGCCGCCGGCAATGTCGCCGGTGCTAGGGATTCACCGTCCATGCCGGGTAGCAGCCCCTCCGTCACTTGCACGCCCGCCGCCGCATGTGCTGGCCCGTCGACATTAGCCGAGCTCAACGCCCTCACGGTAATTAACTAATGTGTACATCAAGTTAATATATTAGTTTCGTCATCCTTGCCCTCTCTCTAACGCCATACACATGTTCTCGCAGGCGCTCTCGACGCCATGCACCTTTTTGATGAGAGTAAACGACGAACTCAAAGACGTCGCGAGGGGGTCCATCATTCGGCCCCTGGATAAGAAGTGGCACACACGAGATATGGCGGATGACGTTTACCGGGTTGAAGTGGATCGGGCGTTACCGGGCTATGAGGATTTGTTTCCTCCTAATCAACCGCATGGTGCCGATGACGATAGCCCGTTGAATCCGGCCTCACCGAAGGGTTGGCTACTGCTATGGCCGAAGACCCTAATTCGGATCAACACCTACTCGGGGTCGACGGCAAGCAAAGACAAGCACCTTGCGGCGCCACATGTCAGCGTCCCTCCACGACAGCCGGCGGCGCCCGTGGTCATCGCCCCACCGAACGGCCAGCGCTGCGCCGGAGGTCAGCGCCCCACCACAACAGCCGAGCTGCGCCGAGGCCGAGGAATATGAACGTGACAACTTCCAATGGGATATTCCTACGTCTTCACAAGTTGTCCATGAGGATGCGCCGGGCTTCAAATATGTGTGCTCCAAGAAGCTGTTCGATTCTCAAGAAACGGCTGATGAGGAGGAAAATCCTGAGGAGGTCGCCACCGCCGCCGTCAAAAATATGTTGAGCCCAAACACACTCCGTGCTACGGCCACTACGGCGATGGATGGTCCAACACTACAACCCAAGAAGAGGAAGAGGGCAAATAAGAAGGACGCCCAAGACAAGGCGGCGGCGGCCAAATCCAAGGACAAGGTCCCACTCCTTGACAAGTTGCCAAACAATTGGCGACCTCTGCATCACTTGGGTCAACCGATGCTGCCGGAGCATGTCGTGAAGAAACTCACCCCGGATATGAGGAGCTTGCATGAGACTGTCTTGCATGTGGAGAACCTTCTTCTCAAATCAAAAGATCCTGGTTACCCTCTCTTCGTGGCGAAGGTGCCAACTGGCATGAACTTCGTCGAGAAGTACCCCGCGGACTTGTGCTTCATCCGGTTCAACGACATCTTCAGCATCTATCGCATGCAAGCGCTCCACTTTAGTGTGGTTCGCCTAGTTGCTCTTAGCATGTCTTCCCAGATTGTTAAGGAGGGGACGCCGACCATCGCGATCATGGACCCCTTCTATATGCGGGAGAGCATCATCCGCAACCCCGGGGATCGCGCGATTGCCACCCAGCAGGTCGAGGATTTCATGCTCGGCGAACATTAAGAAGGGCGCCATTCTCATCCCTTACTTCCCGAGTAAGTAATCACTCGCTAGTCCCCCATCACCATTCTATCCTATATCTCCATTTGCATTTCCAAAGGTTAATCCGTGTGTTTTCCGCAGAGACAAGTTCTCGCACCCTCATCGTCGTGCACCCGCAACACTCGCATGCGATCTATCTCGACTCGGGTAGGGACCGCAAGAAAGACTACTCCCACATCAGGGCCCTTCTCAATGATGCTCTCTCCGGCTTCGCCAACAAGGCAGGCCCCCTCAAAGTAGAGAGGAAATCCCGAGGAGGCTTCGTCTTAACCCACACAACCAACTTCCCCTGCCTCAGGCAGTCGACGCCCGACAATGGGATGGACGCGTGGTACGCCATCCTTCGGATGCAGGAGTACATAAAGTACGCAGATGACATGTTGCTGCCGGATAATCTCGGAAACAGGTTTGCAAACATGGCGGATGTCCCCGATAGAGAGATTAGAAAGAACCGGGGTCGCATCCAGCAGTTCATTTGCACGATAATCCTGCAGGATGTCAACAATAGGTCTGGCGAGTTCTTCTACGGCTATGGTCTACCACCTAATGACGAGATAGACCTCCGCTTGGAGATGTCGCGTGATGAGAGGCCGTTCAACTCGCTTGAGGGCTGCCGTCCATTCCCCCCTAGGCGTACAACCTGATCCTACGACGGGAACACTTGCTAAAGCTTGAACGATATGTCCTTGAACTTCCGTACTGTAATAATTGTTATATATTCCCATAGAATCGAGTAGTTGCTTTTATTTAGTTGTATGAATGTGCATGTGAACATGTGTCCGTAGTTTCATTTACTTTGCTATATATTTCAAGATTATGGCGTACATAGCTTAATAATTATTTGCATTTACTCGACCACTACTTGCCTCGTATTTGGAGTTCGCCGATGATTAGAATGTTCGGTCAATCGTACACTCGGGGGTGGAGCCAAGTGAGCCTTGGTGCGACGGCCACAAGTATCAATCTATTGTGCATCCTACCTAGCCTCACTAACTCCATCCCTGGATGTTAATATTTGTTTCGACCGACAAAGTATGAGGCACACTATTTAATTCGTACTACTTGTCTTCTATTTGAGTTCGCACTTCTTAATTGCATTGGCCGATGATTAAAATGTTCGGTCACTTGTACACTCCGGGGTGGGGCCGAGTGAGGCTTGGTGTGATGGCCACAAATATCAATCTATTGTGCATCCTACCTAGCCTCACCGACCCCATCCCTCGTATGTTATTATTTATTTCGACCAACAAAGTATGAGGCACATGCTATTTAGTTCATACTACTTGTATCTTATTTGAGTTGGCACTTGTTCATTGCATTGGTACTAACGTTTTACTTGTCTTGTGAATGGAGATGCCGACGACATATGTCGTGTACAAGGGGAGGGTTCCCGGAGTCTACGACGATCGGGAGGACTGTCGGAGACAGTGCACCGTTTCAGCGGCAACAACTACAAGGGATACCCCACTAGGGTGGAGGCGGAAGGAAGATACGCCCGTTATCTAGCGGGAGAGATGAGGGACATGAGGAGGAACCGGATGAAGACCATGGCCTTCGTGATGATGGTCATGACCATGTTGGTCATGTTCTATGTGATTCTAGTTTAGGTTAGGACCTACATTGTGAGGTGTATGACGATACTTGTGACGACTATGTACCAAGACTTCTAACTTTGTGAAACTTCGCCGTTCGGTGTTGCATATGCACATGTGTGTTGTATGAATCAACACATTCCGAAACGAGACTTGCGTATTTGTGTACCGATACCGAAATGAAACTTGGCTCTCTATGTGCTTCTCATATTGCATGTAATACCGTATAAATATGAACTGCGTTTAAATATATACTGCTGTCAAATATGTATTGTCTGTCAAAATTGTATTGTAATATGCTCGGAAAAAAAGTGGAAAAAAGAATTTTCGAATTAATTGCCGGAGCACCTAAATGACACATTGCTCGCGCACGTGGCATTCGCCAGTGCTCGGAAGCACTATCGCCGGCGCACCCGATAGTGCGCCGGTGGAATAGATCTTTGCCGGCGAAGCAGGGTGGTGCGCCGGCAGTAGCAGAGATATCGCCGGCGCACTACCTGGTGCGCCGGCAGTGTCCGTTTATCACCGACGCGTTCGCACCGGCGGGCTCGTGGTGCGCCGGCAATGGGGGTTTTAGGTGCGCCGGCAATGGGCCTTTCCCTAGTAGTGCTACTTCCAAGCAAGATTTAGTATGTAAAGGATATCGAGTAACGTGCCCGGTTTTACCAGTTAACTGCTGATAGTAAAACAACGTTACTCTACATAGAATCAAGTCCACGTGCATGATTCTGGAGCGCTCAAAAAATCTCCGAGTCCATAACTTTTTATCGGGTGTGCATTCAACACTCCCGATGGGAGTAGCACCCGAGTCTGGGCGTGGATGCTTGCGTACGTGTGTAGACTCAGACTGATCCACTCGATAGTTTTTAATTTCCTTCGGATGCTCCATGCGAAGTCGATATTTCTTATGACATCACTGATGACGTAGCCACTGCTACGGTCTGATTGACAGGACATGACCTAACGGGCCCACCCTACTTCTGTGCGGTTCAGTTAAGAAAATGACCGATGCTTGCACAGTATCCAAGATGTCTCCTTGATTTCTGCGCAGAGTGGTGAAAAAGATTCCTTGGTAAGACAGAGATAATGACACGTGGTTCCCTAATTCTGAGTCTCCTTTATTTTATAACTGCAGAGGACAAAATTTTATCCCTTCCATTCTCTCTTTTCACGATTCTTCTTCCTTGGCTCTCCTTCTTCCTCAAAACTTTCGCGCTGCTGCCGCTGTTCTCAGATCCCTTCTCCGATTTTCTCCGACAATGGTGAAGAAGAGGAACCTCACCCTCGCCGCCAGCGCCGGGGCTAGCGACGCCTCCGCTAAGGCTACTTCCAGCGCACCGAAAAAGGGCGCATCGGGGATTTCTGCTCCAGCTCCTGCGCCGCCCGCGCCGGAGGTTTCCGCGGCTGGACCCGCGCCTGGTGATTGGCCAGCTTCCACAATAACCAAGTGCGACAAGAAGAGAGCTCGAAGCCTTGGCATAATTTCAGCTGATGAAGGTAACGTCATCCTCCCAGGTGCGGCTTTACGCCCCAATCCTCCCGCAGGTTTTACTATGATGTTCTTGTCTTTCCTATACCGGGGACTTTCTCTTCCAGCTCATGAATTCCTCCGACGTCTCCTTCATGTGTATGAGATCCAATTGTAGCAGTTAACTCCCAATTCGATTCTTCATCTTGCTATTTTTATCACCTTATGTGAAGGCTTCCTGGGCATCGAGCCTCACTTTGGTTTATGGGAAAAGATCTTCTTCGTGAAGCGCTATAACTGCAGTAGTGGGTCCTTTGTCATAGGCGGAGTTGGATTTGTTGTCCGGAAAGAAGTTAACTACTTCAATTTTCCGATGAGAGAATCTGTTCAAGGCTGGAGGTTGAAGTGGTTCTATATCAAAGACTCATCAGCAGCCGACATGCAACTACCACGATTTGCCGATGTCCTCGAGGCTGTGCCCAAGAGATCTTGGAAGAACATTCTATCACCCGAAGAGAAACCAGCAGTCGATAGGTTATTTGATAGAGTTCTTCGAATCAAGGAAACTGATGGCCAAACCATGATGGGTACTGAGATAGCTGCCGTTTTCCTGAAACGTTGAATTCAGCCAGTTATGTCCAGAGCCCACCCGATGTGGTTATATTTAGGCTCTAAGGATAAGACTAGAGTAAACGTTGCTGAATTCCGAAAAATAATTGCTTGATGAAGTCAGGCGATTGAATCATTTCAGTCAAGAAGACTCGATTCCACTTCTATCTCCTCAACCACCTTTCGATGCCGACCATCCGCCGAACGAGGTAATTTCTCCCTTATACTTGCACTACCTATCACACTCAAATAATTCTTTGCATTAATCCTTTCAATTTCTTCGACGGGTCCCGCTAACTCCCGATGGGAGTGCTCCCGAACATCTCCAAGATACTTCGGATGACCATCTTGAAGAGAGAATTTCCTCCATTCCCGTAGAAATCCTTGCCAAAGAGAGTGTAGATCCAGAAGATGAAGACAATGACCCTATGAATCCCGAAGCTTTATCTATAGATCCTAGATCTCTCACTGATGATACAAAGTGATACGGTGGAGTCAAACCATGGCGATGATGTTGATTGATGTCTACGCACGCTTCTATTCCTGTAGACAGTGTTGGGCCTCCAAGAGCAGAGGTTTGTAGAACAGCAGCAAGTTTCCCTTAAGTGAATCACCCAAGGTTTATCGAACTCAGGGAGGTAGAGGTCAAAGATATCCCTCTCAAGCAACCCCGCAATTACGATACAAGAAGTCTCTTGTGTCCCCAACACACCTAATACACTTGTCAGATGTATAGGTGCACTAGTTCGGCGAAGAGATAGTAAGATGCAAGTGATATGGATGAATATGAGTGGTAATAGCAATCTGAAATAAAGATGGCAGCAAGCAAACATGCAGTAGAACAGTAAATAAACGGTGATTCGATATTTGGAAACAAGGCCTAGGGATCATACTTTCACTAGTGGACACTCTCAACAATGATCACATAAATAAATAACTTCTCTTCTCTTGTGCTACTTTCTAACACTCTCTTGTTGGATAATAAACACCATTCATTGTGTAGGGCTACAAGAGCACCCTCAAGCCGGAGTAAACAAGCTCCACAAAGTCATAAAGGAAACACACACGATGCGCACACTGTCACCGTCACACCGTGGAGAGTGATTCCGGAGTTCATATTAAAGTAACCTCTAGAGTGTATAATAGTGCTACTCTAGATAACTCTCCTAATGGAATCACTAATCGTGTAGTGGCTACAAAAGCTCCGTTCAGAGTTCATCAAGTACTTGACAAACACCACTCATAGGGATATCCACGTCAAATCATAAATCGAAGATAATATATTTATCATAGTGATAGTTAACTCCATAATCTACAAGAGATCACAATCATAACCTAAGCCAAGTACTACATGATGCACACACTGTCAACTTTACATCATGAAGGAGGAATAGACTACTTTAATAACATCACTAGAGTAGCACATAGATGATATTCAACTAGATCACAAAGCTCATGATCACATAAAGATCACATGAGAGAGAGATGAACAACATAGCTACGGTAGAGCCCTTAGCCTCGAGGGAGAACTACTCCCTCCTCATCATGGGAGACAGCAGCGGCGATGGAGATGGCGGTGGTGTCGATGGAGATGGCTTCCGGGGGCAATTCCCCGTCCCGGCGGCGTGCCGGAAAAGAGACTTTTGTCCCCCGAACTTGGCTTCGCGATGGCGGCGGCTGCGTAACTTTTCTCGTATCGTGGCTTATCTCCTTAGGGTTTTCGCGATGGAGGGACTTTATAGGCGGAAGGGCAGCCTCGGAGGGGTCCTGGGGGACCCACACCATAGGGGGCGCCCCCCCCTTGGTCGCGCCGCCATGTGGGGTGGGGCCCCCTTGGCTCCCCTCTGGCCCCTCCTCGGTGCTCTGGAACCTTCCATGGAAAATAGGACCCTGGGCGTTGATTTCGTCCAATTCCGAGAATATTTCCTTTGTAGGATTCTGAAACCAAAAACATCACAAAACAGGAACTGGCACTTCGGCATCTCGTTAATAGGTTAGTTCCGGAAAATGCATCAAAATGATATAAAGTGTGAACAAAACATGTAGGTATTGTCATAAAACTAGCATGGAACACCAGAAATTATAGATACGTTGGAGACGTATCATTGATCGTGCTGCTTTTGTTGATGCAGCTGCGGAGAAGACCAATGTGTAGCCCCCAAAGAGGTCGTCTGGCGGGTTTGCCGATGAAGATGATCTGTTCGATCTGTAAGTCTTCTCTACTGCTTCAAGATTTTCTCTTGCATCTAGCTCTTATTTTGCTTGGTTTATGTGCTTTCAGCGACGAGGGCTTCATAGAGCCCCCTCTAAAGAAGGCCAAGATAAGTTCTAGCAACCCTGCTCCATCGGCTTTGGAAGCTTCAGCTCCAGCTACAGCCCCAACAGCTCAAGTTTTGACAGCTTCTTCCCTCTCTAAAGGGAAGGAAATCCCTTCGACTGTGGCTATTACAGCTTCTCCTCCTCCTGGAAAACCTGTAAGCTATTTCTGTTTTGGAAATACATCTGTTTTTAACATCCCCCGAGCCTTTCTTGGCGAGGATTCTACTGCGGTTAATAATTCCTTCTTTCCTTTTTCTTTACTTCTTTAGGACCTTCGAATGGTTATTTCTGCTTTGGAGGCCTTTGCCTCGCAATTTACCTCGCTCGAGGCTGAGAATGTTCAGCTTCAAGAAGAAGTTGAATCTACCTCCTCGAAGCTTGATAATGCAGTTAAGATGGCTGCTGAAGCTCGCCAAAATGCCGATTCTCTGAAGGGAGAACTTGAGAAATTGAGGATGAAGCTGAAGGACGACGAAGCTTTGAAGGCCGCTACCGAAGCTCGGAAGAGCAAAAAGGACAATCTTCTTCGCCAATTTACTTTGGCCCTGCTCGGTAATTCTCATCGGCTCAACTTTTAATTTCTTCTCTCTTGACTTAATCGTAACTAACAAATTTCTTCTATTTGATCTTTGATGGCGCGTGATGCACACGTCCGTTGGGAACCCCAAGAGGAAGGTGTGATGCGCACAGCAGTAAGTTTTCCCTCAGAAAGAAACCAAGGTTCCTACTCGCCCTCGAGTAGGTAAACGATAACAAGAATAATTTCTGAAGTGACATGCTACTTACATAATCTTGATCATACTATTGCAAAGCATATGAGATGAATGAAGTGATTCAAAGCAATGGTAAAGATAATGACTAAACAACTGAATCATATAGCAAAGACTTTTCATGAATAGTACTTGCATAAGAGTTAACTCATAAAGCAATAGATTCTTAGTAGAAGGTTTTGAAGCAACACAAAGGATGATTAAGTTTCAGCAATTGCTTTCAACTTGTAACATGTATATCTCATGGATAGTTGTCATCATAAAGCAATATAACAAGTGCAATAGGTAAACATGTAAGGATCAATGCACACAGTTGACACAAGTGTTTGCTTCTAAGATAGAAAGAAGTAGGTAAACTGACTGAACATAAAGTAAAAGAATGGCCCTTCGCAGAGGGAAGCATGGATTACTATTTTTGTGCTAGAGCTTTTATTTTGAAAACATGGAAACAATTTTGTCAACGGTAGTAATAATTCATATGTGTTATGCATAAAACCTCCTATAAGTTGCAAACCTCATGCATAGAATACCAATAGTGCTCGCACCTTGTCCTAATTAGCTTGGATTTCCATGGATTATCATTCCATTACATATGTTTTAACTAAGTGTCACAAAGGGGTACCTCTATGCCGCCTGTACAAAGGTCCAAGGAGATAGATCGCATTTGATTTCTCGTTTTTGATAGATCTCAACTTAAGGACATCCATACCGGGACAACATAGAAAACAGATAATGGACTCCTCTTTAATGCATAAGCATTCAACAACAGATAATATTCTTATAAGAGATTGAGGATTAATGTCCAAACTGAAACTTCCACCATGATTCATGGCTTTGGTTAGCGGCCCAATGTTCTTCTCTAACAATATGCATACTCAAACCATTTGATCATGATAAATCACCCTTACTTCAGACAAGACGAAAATGCATAGCAACTCACATGATATTCAACAAAAGTGTAATAGTTGATGGCGTCCCCAGAAACATGGTTACCGCTCAAGAAGCAACTTATAAGAAATAAGATACATAAGCTACATATTCTTTACCACAATAGTTTTCAAGGCTATTTTCCCATGAGCTATATATTGCAAAGACAAGGAATGAAATTTTAAAGGTAGCACTCAAGCAATTGACTTTGGAATGGCAGAGAAATACCACATAGTAGGTAGGTATGGTGGACACAAATGGCATAGGTTTTTGGCTCAAGGATTTGGATGCACGAGAAGAATTCCCTCTCAGTACAAGGCTTTGGCTAGCAAGGTTGTTTGAAGCAAACACATGTATGAACCGGTATAGCAAAACTTACATAAGAACATATTGCAAGCATTATAAGACTCTACATTGTCTCCTTGTTGTTCAAACACTTCACCAGAAAATATCTAGACTTTAGAGAGACCAATCATGCAAACCAAATTTCAACAAGCTCTATGGTAGTTCTTCATTAATAGGTGGAAAGTACATGATGCAACAGCTTAAACATGATCTATTTGAGCACAACAATTGCCAAGTATCAAATTATTCAAGACATTATACCAATTACCACATGAAGCATTTTCTGTTTCCAACCAAATAACAATGAACGAAGCAGTTTTCAACCTTCGCCATGAACATTAAAAGTAAAGCTAAGAACACCAGTGTTCATATGAAACAGTGGAGCGTGTCTCTCTCCCACACAAGCATGAATTTATTCAGAGAATAAAAATAACAAAACAAAAATAAAAGCACACAGACGCTCCAAGTAAAGCACATAAGATGTGACGGAATAAAAATATACTTTCACTAGAGGTGACCTGATAAGTTGTCGATGAAGAAGGGGATGCCTTGGGCATCCCCAAGCTTAGATGCTTGAGTCTTCTTGAAATATCCAGGGATGAACCACAGGGGCATCCCCAAGCTTAGAATTTTCATTCTTCTTGATCATATTGTATCATCCTCCTCTCTTGATCCTTGAAAACTTCCTCCACACCAAACTCAAAACAAACTCATTAGAGAGTTAGTGCATAATCAAAAATTCACATATTCAGAGGTGACACAATCATTCTTAACACTTCTGGACATTGCTCAAAGCTACTGAAAGTTAATGGAACAAAGAAATCCATTCAACATAGCAAAAGAGGCAATGTGAAATAAAAGGCTGAATCTGTCAAAACAGAAAAATCCGTAAAGAAGAATTTTTCAGGGGCACTTAACTTGCTCAGATGAAAAAGCTCAAATTGAATGAAAGTTGCGTACATATCTGAGGATCACTCACGTAAATTGGCAGATTTTTCTGAGTTAGACGGGGCTACTCAATTTCGTGACAGCAAGAAATCTGTTTCTGTGTAGTAATCAAAATCTAGTATCAACCTTACTATCAAAGACTTTACTTGGCACAACAATGCAATAAAATAAAGATAAGGAGAGGTTGCTACAGTAGTAACAACTTCCAAGACACAACAAAACAGTAGCAAAATAAAAACATGGGTTATCTCCCAAGAAGTGCTTTCTTTATAGCCATTAAGATGGGCTCAGTAATTTTAATGATGCTCACATAAGGATGAGATTTTTAAGCAAAGAGAGCATCAAAAAGCAAGTATGAAACAAATTTAAGCCTAACCCACTTCCTATGAAAAGGAATCTTGTAAATAAACAAGTCATGTAGGCATAGTGCAACAAGCATAGAAAAGTAACACAAGCGCAACTTCAAGATTCTCAACATAAAGAGGGGAAACTTAATATTATTAAGATGCATATAACCATGTTTCCCTCTCTCATAATAACTTTCAGTGGCATCATGAACAAACTCAACAATATAACTATCACATAAAGCATTCTTATCATGAGTCTCATGCATAAAATAATTACTACTCCCAACATAAGCATAGTTATTCTTATTAATTCTAGTGGGAGCAAATTCAACAAAGTAGCTATCATTATTATTCTCATCGCGATAATCATCAAATATAGGAGGCATAGTATAATCATAATAAACTTTATCCTCCATAGTAGGTGGCACCAAAATACCACTATCATTATAATCATCATAAATGGGAGGCAAAGTATCATCAAAGTAAATTTTCTCCTCAAAACTTGGGGGACTAAAAATATCATGCTCATCAAAACCAGCTTCCCCAAGCTTAAATTATTTCATAGCATTAGCAATAATAGTGTTCAAAGAGTTCATGCTAATAACATTTCTATTTTGCAAACAAAGTTCCATGGGTTTTTTAATTTTCTCTTCAAACACCTCATGTCCTAATTCAATATAAATTTCATAAAGATATCTAATTTTTTTGTTGTTTTCCATTAAGCCTAACTAGTGAAAACAAGAAACAAAAAGATGCAATTGCAGGATCTAAAGGAAATAGCTTCGAGCACTCACACACCGGTAACAGTGCTAGGAAATAGCTTAGTAGTCGGAGGGGATGTGAATACCTTTTACCTTACCTCCCCGGCAACGGCGCCAGAAAATAGCTTGATGTCTACGCACGCTTCTATTCCTGTAGACAGTGTTGGGCCTCCAAGAGCAGAGGTTTGTAGAACAGCAGCAAGTTTCCCTTAAGTGAATCACCCAAGGTTTATCGAACTCAGGGAGGTAGAGGTCAAAGATATCCCTCTCAAGCAACACTGCAATTACGATACAAGAAGTCTCTTGTGTCCCCAACACACCTAATACACTTTTCAGATGTATAGGTGCACTAGTTCAGCGAAGAGATAGTAAGATGCAAGTGATATGGATGAATATGAGTGGTAATAGCAATCTGAAATAAAGATGGCAGCAAGCAAACATGCAGTAGAACAGTAAATAAACGGTGATTCGATATTTGGAAACAAGGCCTAGGGATCATACTTTCACTAGTGGACACTCTCAACAATGATCACATAAATAAATAACTTCTCTTCTCTTGTGCTACTTTCTAACACTCTCTTGTTGGATAATAAACACCATTCATTGTGTAGGGCTACAAGAGCACCCTCAAGCCGGAGTAAACAAGCTCCAAAACGTCATAAAGGAAACACACACGATGCGCACACTGTCACCGTCACACCGTGGAGAGTGATTCCGGAGTTCATATTAAAGTAACCTCTAGAGTGTATAATAGTGCTACTCTGGATAACTCTCCTAATGGAATCACTAATCGTGTAGTGGCTACAAAAGCTCCGCTCAGAGTTCATCAAGTACTTGACAAACACCACTCATAGGGATATCCACGTCAAATCATAAATCCAAGATAATATATTTATCATAGTGATAGTTAAATCCATAATCTACAAGAGATCACAATCATAACCAACGCCAAGTACTACATGATGCACACACTATCCACTTTACATCATGAAGGAGGAATAGACTACTTCAATAACATCACTAGACTAGCACATAGATGATATTCAACTAGATCACAAAGCTCATGATCACATAAAGATCACATGAGAGAGAGAGATGAACCACATAGCTACGGTAGAGCCCTTCGCCTCGAGGGAGAACCACTCCCTCCTCATCATGGGAGACAGCAGCGGCGATGGAGATGGCGGTGGTGTCGATGGAGATGGCTTCCGGGGGCAATTCCCCGTCCCGGCGGCGTGCCGGAACAGAGACTTCTGTCCCCCGAACTTGGCTTCGCGATGGCGGCGGCTGCGTAAATTTTCTCGTATCGTGGCTTATCTCGTTACGGTTTTCGCGACGGAGGGACTTTATAGGCGGAAGGGCAGCCTCGGAGGGGTCCTGGGGGACCCACACCATAGGGGTGCGCCCCCCCTTGGCCGCGCCGCCATGTGGGGTGGGGCCCCCTTGGCTCGCCTCTGGCCCCTCTTCGGTGCTCTGGAACCTTCCGTGGAAAATAGGACCCTGGGCGTTGATTTTGTCCAATTCCGAGAATATTTCCTTTGTAGGATTTCTGAAACCAAAAACAGCACAAAACAGGAACTGGCACTTCGGCATATCGTTAATAGGTTAGTTCCGGAAAATGCATCAAAACGATATAAAGTGTGAACAAAACATGTAGGTATTGTCATAAAACTAGCATGGAACATCAGAAATTATAGATACGTTGGAGACGTATCATTGATCGTGCTGCTTTTGTTGATGCAGCACTGGAGAAGACCAATGTGTAGCCCCCAAAGAGGTCGTCTGGCGGGTTTGCCGATGAAGATGATCTGTTCAATCTGTAAGTCTTCTCTACTGCTTCAAGATTTTCTCTTGCATCTAGCTCTTATTTTGCTTGGTTTATGTGCTTTCAGCGACGAGGGCTTCATAGAGCCCCCTATAAAGAAGACCAAGATAAGTTCTAGCAACCCTACTCCAGCGGCTTTGGAAGCTTCAGCTCCAGCTACAGCCCCAACAGCTCAAGTTTTGACAGCTTCTTCCCTCTCTAAAGGGAAGGAAATCCCTTCGACTGTGGCTATTACAGCTTCTCCTCCTCCTCCTCGAAAACCTGTAAGCTATTTTTGTTTTGGAAATACATCTGTTTTTAACATCCCCCGAGCCTTTCTTGGCGAGGATTCTACTGCGGTTAATAATTCCTTCTTTCCTTTTTCTTTACTTCTTTAGGACCTTCGAATGGCTATTTCTTCTTTGGAGGCCTTTGCCTCTCAATTTACCTCGCTCGAGGCTGAGAAGGTTCAGCTTCAAGAAGAATTTGAATCTACCTCCTCGAAGCTTGATAATGCAGTTAAGATGGCTGTTGAAGCTCGCCAAAATGCCGATTCTCTGAAGGGAGAGCTTGAGCAATTGAGGAAGAAGCTGAAGGACGACGAAGCTTTGAAGGCCGCTACCGAAGCTCGGAAGAGCAAAAAGGACAATCTTCTTCGCCAATTTACTTTGGCCCTGCTCGGTAATTCTCATCGGCTCAACTTTTAATTTCTTCTCTCTTGACTTAATCGTAACTAACAAATTTCTTCTCTTTGATCTTTGATGGCGCGTGATGCACACGTCCGTTGGGAATCCCAAGAGGAAGGTGTGATGTGCACAGCAGTAAGTTTTCCCTCAGAAAGAAACCAAGGTTATCGAACCAGTAGGAGATGAAGGCCACGTGAAGTTTGTTGGTGGAGGAGTGTAGTGCGGCGCAACACCAGGGATTCTGGCGCCAACGTGGAACCTGCACAACACAATCAAAATACTTCGCCCCAACTTAACAGTGAGGTTCTCAATCTCACCGGCTTGCTGTAAACAAAGGATTAAACGTATGGTGTGGAGAATGATGTTTGTTTGCGAGAGAACAGAGTTTGCAGTAGATAATTTCAGATGTAAAAGAATGGACCGGGATCCACAGTTCACTAGTGGTGTCTCTCCAATAAGAAATAGCATGTTGGGTGAACAAATTACAGTTGGGCAATTCACAAATAGAGAGGGCATAACAATGCACATACATATCATGATGACTACTATGAGATTTAATTAGGGCATTACGACAAAGTACATAGACCGCTATCCAGCATGCATCTATGCCTAAAAAGTCCACCTTCGGGTTAGCATCCGCACCCCTTCCGAGTATTAAGTTGCAAACAACAGACAATTGCATTAAGTATGGTGCGTAATGTAATCAACACAAATATCCTTAGACAAAGCATTGATGTTTTATCCCTAGTGGCAACAGCACATCCACAACCTTAGAACTTTCTGTCACTGTCCCATATTCAATGGAGGCATGAACCCACTATCGAGCATAAATACTCCCTCTTGGAGTCACAAGTATCAACTTGGCCAGAGCCTCTACTAGCAACGGAGAGCATGCAAGAACATAAACAACACATATATGATAGATCAATAGTCAACTTGACATTGTATTCCATATTCATCGGATCCCAACAAACACAACATGTAGCATTACAAATAGACGATCTTGATCATGATATGCAGCTCACAAGATCTAACATGATAACACAATGAGGAGAAGACAACCATCTAGCTACTGCTATGGACCCATAGTCCAAGGATGAACTACTCACACATCAGTCCGGAGGCGATCATGGTGATGTAGAGTCCTCCGGGAGATGATTCCCCTCTCCGGCAGGGTGCTGGAGGCGATCTCCTGAATCCCCCGAGATGGGATTGGCGACGGCGGCCTCTCTGGAACTTTTTCCGTATCGTGGCTCCCGGTAATAGGGTTTTCGCGACGGAGAGTATAAGTAGGCGGAAGGGCAGAGTCGGGAGGCTCACGAGGGGCCCACACCATAGGGCGGCGCGGGCCCCCCCTTGGCCGCGCTGCCTTGTGGTGTCGCCGCCTTGTGGTGTCGCCACCTCGTGGCCCCACTTCGTATCTCCTTCGGTCTTCTGGAAGCTCCGTGAAAAAATAAGACCCTGGGCGTTCGTTTCGTCCAATTCCGAGAATATTTCCTGTGTAGGATTTCTGAAACCAAAAACAACACAAAACAGGAACTGTTCCTTCGGCATCTCGTTAATAGGTTAGTGCCGGAAAATGCGTATAAATGATGTAAAGTGTGTATAAAACTTGTGAGTATTATCATAAAACTATCATGGAACATAAGAAATTATAGATACGTTTGAGACGTATCAAGCATCCCCAAGCTTAGTTCCTACTCGCCCTCGAGTAGGTAAACGATAACAAGGGTAATTTCTGAAGTGACATGCTATCATAATCTTGATCAATGCTATTGTAAAGCATATGAAGTGAATGAAGTGATTCGAAGCAATGGTAATGACAATGAATAAACAACTGAATCATATAGCAAAGACTTTTCATGAATAGTACTTTCAAGACAAGCATCAACAAGACTTGCATAGGAGTTAACTCATAAAGCAATAAATTCTTAGTAGAAAGTTTTGAAGCAACACAAATGAAGATATAAGTTTCAACAGTTGCTTTCAACTTCAACATGTTTATCTCATGGATATATCTCATGGATAATTGTCAACACAAAGTAATATGATGAATGCAAATAAGCAAGTATGTAGGAATCAATGCACACAGTTGACACAAGTGTTTTCTTCTAAGATAGAAGGAAATAGGTAAACTAACTCAACATAAAGTAAAAGAATGGGCCCTTCGCAGAGGGAAGCATGTATTACTGTTTTTGTGCTAGAGCTTTTCATTTTGAAAACATAGAAACAATTTTGTCAACGGTAGTAATAATTCATATGTGTTATGCATAAGACATCCTATAAGTTGCAAGCCTCATGCATAGAATACCAATAGTGCTCGCACCTTGTCCTAATTAGCTTGGATTTACATGGATTATCATTGCATAACATATGTTTCAACCAAGTGTCACAATGGGGTACCTCTATGCCGCCCGTACAAAGGTCCAAGGAGATAGATCGCATTTGATTTCTCGTTTTTGATAGATCTCAACTAAGGACATCCATCACCGGGACAACATAGACAACATATAATGGACTCCTCTTTAATGCTTAAGCATTCAACAACAGATAATATTCTCATAAGAGATTGAGGATTGATGTCCAAACTGAAACTTCCACCATGATTCATGGCTTTAGTTGGCGGCCCAATGTTCTTCTCTAACAACATGCATACTCAAACCATTTGATCATGATAAATCACCCTTACTTCAGACAAGACGAACATGCATAGCAACTCACATGATATTCAACAAAGGTGTAATAGTTGATGGCGTCCCCAGAAACATGGTTACCGCTCAACAAGCAACTTATAAGAAATAAGATACATAAGTAACATATTCAATACCACAATAGTTTTTAAAGCTATTTTCCCATGAGCTATGTATTGCAAAGACAAGGAATGAAATTTTAAAGGTAGCACTCAAGTAAATTACTTTGGAATGGCAGAGAAATACCACATAGTAGGTAGGTATGGTGGACACAAATGGCATAGGTTTTGGCTCAAGGATTTGGATGCACGAGAAGTATTCCCTCTCAGTACAAGGCTTTGGCTAGCAAGGTTGTTTGAAGCAACACAAGTATGAACCGGTACAACAAAACTTACATAAGAACATATTGCAAGCATTATAAGACTCTACACTGTCTCCTTGTTGTTCAAACACTTCACTAGAAAATATCTAGACTTTAGAGAGACCAATCATGCAAACCAAATTTCAACAAGCTCTATGGTAGTTTTTCATTAATAGGTGCAAAGTACATGATGCAAGAGCTTAAACATGATCTATTTGAGCACAACAATTGCCAAGTATCAAATTATTCAAGACCATTTACCAATTACCACATGAAGCATTTTCTGTTTCCAACCAAATAACAATGAACGAAGCAGTTTCAACCTTCGCCATGAACATTAAAAGTAAAGCTAAGAACACCAGTGGTCATATGAACGAGCGGAGCGTGTCTCTCTCCCACACAAGGAATGCTAGGATCCGATTTTATTCAAACATAAACAAAAACAAAAACATACAGACGCTCCAAGTAAAGCACATAAGATGTGACGGAATAAAAATATAGTTTCACTAGAGGTGACACTGATAAGTTGTCGATGAAGAAGGGGATGCCTTGGGCATCCCCAAGCTTAGATGCTTGAGTCTTCTTGAAATATGCAGGGATGAACCACGGGGGCATCCCCAAGCTTAGACTTTTCACTCTTCTTGATCATATTGTATCATCCTCCTCTCTTGTTCCTTGAAAACTTCCTCCACACCAAACTCAAAACAAACTCATTAGAGGGTTAGTGCATAATCAAAAATTCACATATTCAGAGGTGACATAATCATTCTTAACACTTACGGACATTGCACAAAGCTACTGAAAGTTAATGGAACAAAGAAATCCATTCAACATAGCAAAAGAGGCAATGCGAAATAAAAGGCAGAATCTGTCAAAATAGAACAGTCCGTAAAGACGAATTTTTCAGGGGCCCTTAAATTGCTCAGATGAAAAAGCTCAAATTGAATGAAAGTTGCGTACATATCTGAGGATCACACACGAAAATTGGAAGATTTTTCTGAGTTACCTACAGAGAGGTCTACTCAAATTCGTGACAGCAAGAAATCTGTTTACGCGCATGATAATCCAAATCTAGTATCAACATTACTATCAAAGACTTTACTTGGCACAACAATGCAATAAAATAAAGATAAGGAGAGGTTGCTATAGTAGTAACAACTTCCAAGACTCAAATATAAAACAAAAGTGCAGAAATAAAATAATGGGTTGTCTCCCATAAGCGTTTTTCTTTAACGCCTTTAAGCTAGGCGCAGAAAGTGCGAATCAAGTATTATCGAGAGATGAAGCATCAACATCATAATTTGTTCTAGTAATAGAATCAAAAGGTAACTTCATTCTCTTTCTAGGGAAGTGTTCCATACCTTTCTTGAGAGGAAATTGATACTTAATATTCCCTTCCTTCATATCAATAATAGCACCAACAGTTTGAAGAAAAGGTCTTCCCAAAATAATCGGACAAGATGCATTGCATTCAATATTCAAGACAACAAAATCAATGGGGAAAAGGTTATTGTTAACCGTAATGCGAACATTATCAATCCTCCCCAAAGGTTTCTTTATAGAATTATCAGCGAGATTAACTTCCAAATAACAATTTTTCAATGGTGGCAAGTCAAGCATATCATAGAGTTTCTTAGGCATAACAGAAATACTTGCACCAAGATCACATAAAGCATTACAATCAAAATCATTGACCCTCATTTTAATGATGGGCTGCCAACCTTCTTCCAACTTCCTAGGAATAGAAGTTTCAAGTTTTAATTTCTCTTCTCTAGCTTGAATGAGAGCATTTGTAATATGTTTTGTAAAGGCCAAATTTATAGCACTAGCATTAGGACTTCTAGCAAGTTTTTGTAAGAACTTAATAACTTCAGAGATATGACAATCATCAAAATCTAAACCATTATGATCTAAAGCAATGGGATCATTTTCCCCAATATTTTGAAATTTTTTAGCAGTTTTATCACAAACAGTTTCAACAGTTTCAGCAGTTTCAAGCAATTTTGCACGCTTTGCACTAGGAGTAGAAACATTGCTAACACCAATTACTTTACCATTGATAGTAGGAGGTTTCGCAACATGTGAAGCATCAACATTACTAGTGGTGGTAATAGTCCAAACTTTAGCTACATTATTCTCTTTAGCTAGTTTTTCTTCTCTTTCCCACCTAGCATGCATTTCAACCATCAATCTAATATTTTCATTAATTCGAACCTGTATGACGTTTTCTGTAGCAAATGACTTAATATCATTCTCTTCTTTAGGCATAACTTTCAATTTTAAAAGATCAACATCAGCGGCAAGACTATCAACCTTAGAAGCAAGAACATCAATTTTACCAAGCTTTTATTCAACAGATTTGTTAAAAGTTGTTTGTGTACTAATAAATTCTTTAAGCATGACTTCAAGAACAGAGGATACACTCCTATTATTGTTGTAAGAATTACCATCAGAATTACCATAAGGATTACCACTATTAGAAGGATATGGCCTATAGTTGTTACCAGAATTATTCCTATAAGCATTGCTGTTGAAATTATTATTTTTAATGAAGTTCACATCAACATGCTCTTCTTGAGCAACCAATGAAGCTAAAGGAACATTATTAGGATCAACATTTGATCTACTATTAACAAGCATAGACATAATCACATCAATCTTATCACTCAAGGAGGAGGTTTCTTCAACAGAATTTACCTTCTTACCTTGTGGAGTCCTTTCAGTGTGCCATTCAGAGTAATTGATCATCATATCATCAAGAAGCTTTGTTGCCGCCCCCAAAGTAATGGACATAAAAGTACCTCCAGCAGCTGAATCCAATAGGTTCCTCGAAGAAAAATTCAATCCTGCATAGAAGGTTTGGATGATCATCCAAGTAGTTAGTCCATGGGTAGGGCAATTCTTTACCAAAGATTTCATTCTTTCCCATGCTTGGGCAACATGTTCATTATCCAATTGCTTAAAATTCATTATGCTACTTCTCAAAGATATAATTTTAGCGGGAGGATAATATCTACCAATGAAAGCATCTTTGCATTTAGTCCATGAATCAATACTATTATTAGGCAAAGATAGCAACCAATCTTTAGCTCTTCCTCTTAAAGAGAAAGGAAACAATTTCAGTTTTATAATGTCACCATCTACATCCTTATACTTTTGCATTTCACAAAGTTCAACAAAATTATTAAGATGGGCAGCCGCATCATCGGAACTAACACCGAGAAAATTGCTCTCTCATAACAAGATTTAGTAAAGCAGGTTTAATTTCATAAAATTCTGCTGTAGTAGCAGGTGGAGCAATAGGAGTGCATATAAAATCATTATTATTGGTGCTAGTGAAATCACACAACTTAGTGTTCTCAGGTGTACCCATTTTAGCAGTAGTAAATAAAGCAAACTAAATAAAGTAAATGCAAGTAACTAATTTTTTTGTGTTTTTGATATAAAGAACGCAAACAAGACAGTAAGTAAATAAAACAAGTAACTAATTTTTTGTATTTTTGATATAGAGAAAGCAAACAAAGCAGTAAATAAAGTAAAGTAAAGCAAGACAAAAACAAAGTAAAGAGATTGGATGTGAGAGACCCCCCTTGCAGCGTGTCTTGATCTCCCCGGCAACGGCGCCAGAAAACAGTCTTGATGACGCGTGATGCACACGTCCGTTGGGAACCCCAAGAGGAAGGTGTGATGCACACGGCGATAAGTTTTCCCTCGAGAAAGAAACCAAGGTTATCGAACCGGTAGGAGATGAAGGCCATGTGAAGGTTGTTGGTGGAGGAGTGTAGTGCGGCGCAACACCGGGGATTCCGGCGCCAACGTGGAACCTGCACAACACAATCAAAATACTTTGCCCCAACTTAACGAGTGAGGTTGTCAATCTCACCGGCTTCTCTGTAAACAAAGGATTAAACGTATGGTGTGGAGAATGATGTTTGTTTGCGAAGAACAACGAGAGAACAGAGTTTGCGATGGATTGTATTTCAGATGTAAAAGAATGGACCGGGGTCCACAGTTCACTAGTGGTGTCTCTCCAATAAGAAATAGCATGTTGGGTGAACAAATTACAGTTGGGCAATTGACAAATAGAGAGGGAATAACAATGCACATACATATCATGATGACTACTATGAGATTTAATTAGGGCATTACGACAAAGTACATAGACCGCTATCCGAGCATGCATCTATGCCTAAAAAGTCCACCTTCGGGTTAGCATCCGCACCCCTTCCAATATTAAGTTGCAAACAACGGACAATTGCATTAAGTATGGTGCGTAAGGTAATCAACACAAATATCCTTAGACAAAGCATTGATGTTTTATCCCTAGTGGCAACGACACATCCACAACCTTAGAACTTTACGTCACTTGTCCCGAGATTCAATGGAGGCATGAACCCAGTATCGAGCATAAATACTCCCTCTTGGAGTCACAAGTATCAACTTGGCCAGAGCCTCTACTAGCAACGGAGAGCATGCAAGAACATAAACAACACATATATGATTGATCAATAGTCAACTTGACATTGTATTCCATATTCATCGGATCCCAACAAACACAACATGTAGCATTACAAATAGACGATCTTGATCATGATATGCAGCTCACAAGATCTAACATGATAGCACAATGAGGAGAAGACAACCATCTAGCTACTGCTATGGACCCATAGTCCAAGGATGAACTACTCACAGATCAGTCCGGAGGCGATCATGGTGATGTAGAGTCCTCCGGGAGATGATTCCCCTCTCCCGGCAGAGTGCCGGAGGCGATCTCTTGAATCCCCGAGATGGGACTGGCGGCGGCGGCGTCTCCGGAATTTTTCGTATCGTGGCTCTCGGTAATAGGGTTTTCGCGATGGAGAGTATAAGT
>NC_061513.1:231752048-231765373 GCF_022539505.1 Lolium rigidum | reverse complement strand
CGATTGATGCGTGTAATTGACACGTCCGTTGGGAACCCCAAGAGGAAGGTGTGATGCGCACAGCGGCAAGTTTCCCTCGGTTAGAAACCAAGGTTTAATCGAACCGGTAGGAGTCAAGAAGCACGTTGAAGGTTGATGGCGGCGGGATGTAGTGCGGCGCAACACCGGAGATTCCGGCGCCAACGTGGAACCTGCACAACACAACCATAGTACTTTGCCCCAACGAAACGAGTGAGGTTGTCAATCTCACCGGCTTGCTGTAACAAAGGATTAACCGTATTGTGTGGAAGATGATTGTTTGCGAGAGAAAATAGTAAAACAAGTATTGCGGCAGATTTGTATTTCAGTATTAAAAGAATGGACCGGGGTCCACGGTTCACTAGAGGTGTCTCTCCCATAAGATAAAAGCATGTTGGGTGAACAAATTACAGTCGGGCAATTGACAAATAGAGGGCATAACAATGCACATACATGACATGATAAGTATAGTGAGATTTAATTGGGCATTACGACAAAGTACATAGACCGCCATCCAAGCTGCATCTATGCCTAAAAAGTCCACCTTCGAGGTTATCATCCGAACCCCTCCAGATATTAAGTTGCTAAACAACGGACAATTGCATTAAGTATGGTGCGTAATGTAATCAACAACTACATCCTCGGACATAGCGCCAATGTTTTATCCCTAGTGGCAACAGGCACAACACAACCTTAGAACTTTTTGTCACCTGTCCCGGGTGTCAATGCAGGCATGAACCCACTATCGAGCATAAATACTCCCTCTTGGAGTTAAAAGTAAAAACTTGGCCGAGCCTCTACTAGAAACGGAGAGCATGCAAGATCATAAACAACACATATGTAATAACTTGATAATTAACATGACATGGTATTCTCTATCCATCGGATCCCGACAAACACAACATAGAGTATTACAGATAGATGATCTTGATCATGTTAGGCAGCTCACAAGATCCAACAATGAAGCACAATGAGGAGAAGACAACCATCTAGCTACTGCTATGGACCCATAGTCCGGGGGTGAACTACTCACTCATCACTCCGGAGGCGACCATGGCGGTGTAGAGTCCTCCGGGAGATGAATCCCCTCTCCGGCGGGGTGCCGGAGGAGATCTCCAGAATCCCCGAGATCGGATCGGCGGCGGCGGCGTCTCGATAGGTTTTCCGTGATCGTGGTTTTTCGCATCGGGGGTTTCGCGACGGAGGCTTTAAGTAGGCGGAAGGGCGGGAGTCGGGGGCCGGACGAGAGGGCCACACCATAGGGCGGCGCGGGCCCCCCTGGGCCGCGCCGCCTTGTGGTGTCGCCACCTCGTGGCCCCGCTTCGAATGTTCTCCGGTCTTCGGAAGCTCAGGTGGAAAAATAGGCCCACAGGGTCTTCGTTTCGTCCAATTCCGAGAATATTTCGTTACTAGGATTTACGAAACCAAAAACAACGGTAAAACGAGGAGCTGGCACTTCGGCATCTTGTTAATAGGTTAGTTCCAGAAAATGCACGAATATGACATAAAGTGTGCATAAAACATGTAGGTATCATCAATAATATGTCATAGAACATAAGAAATTATCGATACGTCGGAGACGTATCACTGATCTTCCCTGGCGAGGAGAGCTACCCCACGCCGCGCATTGGATACCGGGTAACCTTTGTCGACCATCTCATCCGCGGTTTAGCTACTTTGATCCACGAACTACTCACACATCAGTCCGGAGGCGATCATGGTGATGTAGAGTCCTCCGGGAGATGATTCCCCTCTCCGGCAGGGTGCCGGAGGCGATCTCCTGAATCCCCCGAGATGGGATTGGCGATGGCGGCGTCTCTGGAACTTTTTCCGTATCATGGCTCTCGGTAATAGGGTTTTCGCGACGGAGAGTATAAGTAGGCGGAAGGGCAGAGTCGGGAGGCTCACGAGGGGCCCACACCATAGGGCAGCGCGGGCCCCCCCTTGGCCGCGCCGCCTTGTGGTGTCGCCACCTCGTGGCCCCACTTCGTATCTCCTTCGGTCTTCTGGAAGCTACGTGGAAAAATAAGACCCTGGGCGTTCGTTTCGTCCAATTCCGAGAATATTTCCTGTGTAGGATTTCTGAAACCAAAAACAGCACAAAACAGGAACTGGCACTTCGGCATCTCGTTAATAGGTTAGTGCCGGAAAATGCGTATAAATGATGTAAAGTTTGTATAAAACATGTGAGTATTATCATATAACTAGCATGGAACATAAGAAATTATAGATATGTTTGAGACATATCAAGCATCCCCAAGCTTAGTTCCTACTCACCCTCGAGTAGGTAAACGATAACAAGGATAATTTCTGAAGTGACATGCTATCATAATCTTGATCAATACTATTGTAAAGCATATGAAGTGAATGAAGTGATTTGAAGCAATGGTAAAGACAATGAATAAACAACTGAATCATATAGCAAAGACTTTTCATGAATAGTACTTTCAAGACAAGCATCAACAAGACTTGCATATGAGTTAACTCATAAAGCAATAAATTCTTAGTAGAAAGTTTTGAAGCAACACAAAGGAAGGTATAAGTTTCTGCAGTTGCTTTCAACTTCAACATGTTTATCTCATGGATATATCTCATGGATAATTGTCAACACAAAGTAATATGATGAATGCAAATAAGCAAGTATGTAGGAATCAATGCACACAGTTGACACACGTGTTTTCTTCTAAGATAGAAGGAAATAGGTAAACTAACTCAACATAAAGTAAAAGAATGGGCCCTTCGCAGAGGGAAGCATGGATTAGTGTTTTTGTGCTAGAGCTTTTCATTTTGAAAACATAGAAACAATTTTGTCAACGGTAGTAATAATTAATATGTGTTATGCATAAGACATCCTATAAGTTGCAAGCCTCATGCATAGAATACCAATAGTGCTCGCACCTTGTCCTAAGTAGCTTGGATTTACATGGATTATCATTGCATAACATATGTTTCAACCAAGTGTCACAAAGGGGTACCTCTATGCCGCCTGTACAAAGGTCCAAGGAGATAGATCGCATTTGATTTCTCGTTTTTGATAGATCTCAACTAAGGAAATCCATACCGGGACGACATAGACAACATATAATGGACTCCTCTTTAATGCTTAAGCATTCAACAACAGATAATATTCTCATAAGAGATTGAGGATTGATGTCCAAACTGAAACTTCCACCATGATTCATGGCTTTAGTTGGCGGCCCAATGTTCTTCTCTAACAACATGCATACTCAAACCATTTGATCATGATAAATCACCCTTACTTCAGACAAGGCGAACATGCATAGCAACTCACATGATATTCAAAAAAGGTGTAATAGTTGATGGCGTCCCCAGAAACATGGTTACCACTCAACAAGCAACTTATAAGAAATAAGATACATAAGTAACATATTCAATACCACAATAGTTTTTAAGCTATTTTCCCATGAGCTATGTATTGCAAAGACAAGGAATGAAAATTTAAATGTAGCACTCAAGTAATTTACTTTGGAATGGCAGAGAAATACCACATAGTAGGTAGGTATGGTGGACACAAATGGCATAGGTTTTGGCTCAAGGATTTGGATGCACGAGAAGTATTCCCTCTCAGTACAAGGCTTTGGCTAGCAAGGTTGTTTGAAGCAACACAAGTATGAACCGGTACAACAAAACTTACATAAGAACATATTGCAAGCATTATAAGACTCTACACTATCTCCTTGTTGTTCAAACACTTCACCAGAAAATATCTAGACTTTAGAGAGACCAATCATGCAAACCAAATTTCAACAAGCTCTATGGTAGTTTTTCATTAATAGGTGCAAAGTACATGATGCGAGAGCTTAAACATGATCTATTTGAGCACAACAATTGCCAAGTATCAAATTATTCAAGACCATTTACCAATTACCACATGAAGCATTTTCTGTTTCCAACCAAATAACAATGAACGAAGCAGTTTCAACCTTCGCCATGAACGTTAAAAGTAAAGCTAAGAACACCAGTGGTCATATGAACGAGCGGAGCATGTCTCTCTCCCACACAAGGAATGCTAGGATCCGATTTTATTCAAACATAAACAAAAACAAAAACATACATACGCTCCAAGTAAAGCGGAATAAAAATATAGTTTCACTAGAGGTGACCTGATAAGTTGTCGACGAAGAAGGGGATGCCTTGGGCATCCCCAAGCTTAGATGCTTGAGTCTTCTTGAAATATGCAGGGATGAACCACGGGGGAATCCCCAAGCTTAGACTTTTCACTCTTCTTGATCATATTGTATCATCCTCCTCTCTTGATCCTTAAAAACTTCCTCCACACCAAACTCAAAACAAACTCATTAGAGGGTTAGTGCATAATCAAAAATTCACATATTCAGAGGTGACATAATCATTCTTAACACTTCTGGACATTGCACAAAGCTACTGAAAGTTAATGGAACAAAGAAATCCATTCAACATAGCAAAAGAGGCAATGCGAAATAAAAGGCAGAATCTTTCAAAACAGAACAGTCCGTAAAGACGAATTTTTCAGGGGTACTTAACTTGCTCAGATGAAAAATCTCAAATTGAATGAAAGTTGGGTACATATCTGAGGATCACACACAAAAATTGGCAGATTTTTCTGAGTTACCTACAGAGAGGTCTACTCAAATTCGTGACAGCAAGAAATTTGTTTCTGCGCAGTAATCCAAATCTAGTATCAACATTACTATCAAAGACTTTACTTGGCACAACAATGCAATAAAATAAAGATAAGGAGAGGTTGCTACAGTAGTAACAACTTCAAGACTCAAATATAAAACAAAAGTGCAGAAGTAAAATAATGGGTTGTCTCCCATAAGCGCTTTTCTTTAACGCCTTTCAGCTAGGCGCAGAAAGTGTGAATCAAGTATTATCGAGAGATGAAGCATCAACATCATAATTTGTTCTAGTAATAGAATCAAAAGGTAACTTCATTCTCTTTCTAGGAAAGTGTTCCATACCTTTCTTGAGAGGAAATTGATACTTAATATTCCCTTCCTTCATATCAATAATAGCACCAACAGTTCGAAGAAAAGGTCTTCCTGAAATAATCGGACAAGATGCATTGCATTCAATATCCAAGACAACAAAAATCAACGGGGACAAGGTTATTGTTAACCGTAATGCGAACATTATCAATCCTCCCAAAAGGTTTCTTTATAGAATAGTAAGTATGCACGTGCAACGCACGACTTTTGTCTAAATGCAAATTGGTAATAATTTACAAATCATAGTCACAATCAGATACGAAGCAGTTTTCCATTAGTTAAATCGTCCATCTACAAATAGTGTGTTGTGTATTAGAGTCACCACACGACTCTCCCCTCTCTTATTCTTCCTTACATCAGTAATGCAGGTAGGGACTCTAGGTGGAAAATCGAGTGCCAAAAGCCTAAGGCCAAAAGTGCTGGACGATCCATGAATTATATTCAACAACCATAATATAACAAATCAGGAATATTGGTTACACGCTCTTATTCATCACCATCACCATGATAAAAAAAACAAATCTAAATACTGCTTATCCATTTTATTCCCCGCAACACAATATATTCTACATCCTTTGCATGTATTCTAAGCACTGGTGTAATGTACATGATGATATAATGAATAATAAGATCGACAGATGTTCCCCCAGATGTTCCTATTATATATACTGGAACGAAATTATTCAGCTAAAAAGTTAGCATATATGTAACTGAATTCCTCAGCAATAAACAATTGACCGACTGCAGTAGTTGTACTAACCAAAGGAATACCCAAGGATGAGTCCCAAATCACCAGATATATGTTCAGGTGTATACTGACAGAAAAATACCATATGTAACAATGTATCATGTAGAAGGTGCCAAGTAGTCTCTTAGAAATTTAGATCACAAAAAATATGTGTCATTGTTTGTACAGCGTGGAAGAGATGGTGTAGTCAAGCAGAGCAGCGATTTCTCAAGGTAACCTAGGCAATGGACCACGATAAGCGAGTCATACAAGGTTTACTATAACTATATATTTTCCAATCTGCTAAACCACTTGCAAATTCAGCAGTTCCAACTCCACAGTGGGACACAATTACATATGAAAAACAGTCATAAACTTACTAATGAGAACCTTCATACAAAATCTACCACGATTATTTACACTATTGTCAGACATTATTAGCACACAGTCATCACCCGTTTAGTACTCAACAATGTTGATGCACTTGTCAAAAGCAGAGCAGACGACATCCACGTAGCAGGCATCAGACGAACAATTTAACATTAGAAGCAAATAAATCTATTTCCATCTCACATCTCCTGATAATTCAATAAAGAAATTTAACCTAAAGGCTGTTGCAGGATGCTATAAATTACATTTCTTCAGGTAATCAAGCCTCACCTCTACTTATCTGATGATGTGCCGCTATAAAACTTGAAACGATACAAGACAGTGATGTCTGGGATGTTAAAAATGAGTACTTCACTTCCAGAGCTTCCGCAGTGACATGTTCTTTTCTGTATCCTTCTTCACTACCTTTGTGGCAACCATCTCGAAATCCTCCTCAGTGACATGCACCCTTCTCTCACAAAGGGAAAAAATTCTACATTTTGTCCAGATCTCCTCAAAAGTAGATGAAAATCAAGGCGAGTAACTCACTTGAGACATGATGCACAATACTTGAAATATTAGAGTTTCGGAGAGAACATGATCCATTGGACAAATACGTTGCTAAACTTCAGACTAAAATGGGAAAACATAAAACTTGCTAGTTGATGCTATTTACTATTCAGAATGGTTGAAGTGGTAACTGGGCATGGATTTGGATTTTTCCGAGACTGTAGAAGACATTTTCTGCAACAGATGCAGATGTTGATGCGTCCTTATTATCAGTGTCCAATTAATAAGAATATAAAATTGGTAACTGGGCATGGATTTGGATTTTCCCGAAACTGCAGAGGACATTTTCTGCAACAGATGACTGATGTTGCTGCATGCTTATTATCACTGTCCAATTCAGAATATTTTTTCACTTATATAAGACAAATATATTAGAAATTGAAATGGTGGCCTACAATAGCTAGCCTACAGTAGGGCACCAATTTACACATTTAGCTCTGCTCCTAATGATTCGTTCTGAAATTCGCCCTGGGTATGTAATGTAAACTATGGATAGTCTGGTTATCTTTTCTACACCTAATGACATAATGTCCAATCTCCGCATTTTGGAAGTGTTCTTCAGTACCAGATTGTAAACTTATGTGTACTCATACATTGATAAAACTTCCTGAAACTTTCCTGGGTATACAATATGAATTTCGTATGATTCAATTATATTTTCTACACAATGTCGAAATTCTGTTATTTTGTTATAGATAATAATGCATCAGAGTGTATCAGTGAGAAAAACTACCAGTAATGAACGATTTCCGCTTCTCACACAAAGTCACAACTGTCTTGCTAGTTCTTTTTTTTCCCGAGCAACTGTCTTGCTAGTTAAGAGAGAAGGCCCGTTGCATGACAGCTGCTAATTCCTCCTTTAACTTATTGAAGATCTTTTACCCTTTCCAGAATCTGATTCCATGGCCTTCTTTATCGTTTTTGTGCAACTTAAAGTTTTTTATATACATGGAATTGCTTTATGGCATGTTAACAAAAACCCCTTGTACTGAAACTCCTCTATACAGTAGAGCTTTTACAATAAACAGTAATGAAAATTATACGCACCGTTCCTGGTGAAGAATTGTATCGTCCTTCTGCCTCAGTTGCGCTCTCTCCCTGTGAGTGCAGATTTATTAGAAAGGACACATGAAACTTGTGGTAATTTGAACTCAAATTCATATGAACTGATACTTTAACATATTATATATGAGACTGTTACATGATATCCATGCAGTTAACAAAATCACTGGGAGTATCTGTTTGAATGACCTGCCCCAAGAAAATAGCATTCTTTGACCTCTTTCACATTACAGATCTTGAATGTAGCGAGGTGCTATTATTTTCTGGTGGAATGAACAAAGATATCTTTCCTCGATTCCTTTTACTGTCTTGCACCATATATCCTGGCTCTTCGTGATTTTCTCATTCATCTACGGGATAAGGCAAAGGTATCAGTTATACCAAGTAAGAAACTGGCTGTGCTTAAAAAGTGATGGATTGGTTAAAAACACAGAGAATGTGAGGACATGTCCACAATGGATTGATTAAAAACTTCACTGGATCAACCTACACCCAAACCTGAATCGAGAGACGCAGCTGTTAGATCTGTTAATGGGGGAACGCCCCTGATCCAAGTAGGGACACAGCTGGACAAATATTCTTCATGCGCAACGACTGGGGTGAAAAAGGCCTAATGTAAAATCATGGGGAAACACATAAGCTACAGATAAGGATTACCAAATAAACTGATATCTGATTTCATATGAACAACATATACGTAATTTTAATATAACCATCACCCAAATATGTCCACTTCCTTGCCCACTGGGCATAATCTGTAAGATTAGCTAGGGTTGAAACAATACAGCTTACCGAGTATCTTTCATCCTCTGTAGCTAGGACATTTGAAGCTTCTTCCCATGTTCTTTCCTATTTCCATTTAGTCTGCCATACCAACCATGCCCACTTTGGTTGTTCGTTCCACATTCCACCTTGCAATTGATGTCCGGTACTCGTGGTGCTGCACCTGGCGTACAAGAGGCAAGATATGAAGCTCATTTTCCCTTCTAAACAATGAAGGGCATACGATACATGTATGATGCAATGGGCGTCTTATTTTTATGCCTTCACCATCACAAACAGTCTGTAGTTGAACTGAATCACTTTTTCTATCCTGAACTACTCCTCTACAATGATAGAGCTAATCTACCGAGAACATGGCCTCATAATATCAGCCAATAAAGTGATGTTCCACTCATAAATACTGGATCAATCTAATTAGTTACTGCTCTTTAGCAAACCAGCATCCATACAATATTTCATCTCTAGTCATCTAGTGCACGTTGATGAACTGTTAATGACCAAGCAATGGATTCCCCTGATTTTTCTCACCAGCATGGGGCAACGGTAGCGGCGGATCTGCTTGTGTCGTCCGCTTGGAGCAACAGCGGCTGCCAATTTTGCATCCCATGCGCGGGAAAATCGGAGGGCTCGGTGTTCGTCAACGGCGGCGATGGGCGGGCGCGTAGAGCATCAGCGGCGCGTGCATCCCACGACCCACATCGGCATCGCATCTGGTTTGTAACCTGTGGACCGCGGCGGCGTGGAGGAATGGAGGGAGGATGTGGCTGAAGTCGCAGCCGTGGATAGGCAGGGAGGGCGGCGACCGAAACGTCGGCGGCGGCGTGGATGAAAGACGCGGACGGAGAACTGAGGAAAGAGAGGACAGCCACGATGTGATGGGAAAGGGGAGGTTACTGGACTCAATTAATAGTTTAGCAAGGAATTAATTCGGTGCCGGTTAGCGCTCAACGCGTTTGCTACTCAACATTGGAGCGATCCTGATCGTCAAATCGATGTGGTTGAACGGTTGAGATCTGTTGGATCTGCCCCTCTCTCCCTTTTTATATTAGTGGAGATTATCAGCGAGATTAACTTCCAAATAACAATTTTTCAATGGTGGCAAGTCAAGCATATCATAGAGTTTCTTAGGCATAACAGAAATACTTGCACCAAGATCACATAGAGCATTACAATCAAAATCATTGACCCTCATTTTAATGATGGGCTCCCAACCATCTTCCAACTTCCTAGGAATAGAAGTTTCAAGTTTTAATTTCTCTTCTCTAGCTTGAATGAGAGCATTTGTAATATGTTTTTGAAGGAGATATGCCCTAGAGGCAATAATAAAGTGGTTATTATTTATATCTTTATGTTTATGATAAATGTTTATATATCATGCTATAATTGTATTAACCGAAACATTAGTACATGTGTGATATGTAGACAACAAAGAAGTCCCTAGTATGCCTCTTAAACTAGCTTGTTGATTAATGGATGATTAGTTTCATAATCATGAACATTGGATGTTATTAATAACAAGGTTATATCATTGTATGAATGATGTAATGGATACACCCAATTAAGCGTAGCATAAGATCTCGTCATTAAGTTATTTGCTATAAGCTTTCGATACATAGTTACCTAGTCCTTATGACCATGAGATCATATAAATCACTTATACCGGAAAGGTACTTTGATTACACCAAACACCACTGCGTAAATGGGTGGCTATAAAGGTGGGATTAAGTATCCAGAAAAGTATGAGTTGAGGCATATTGATCAACAAGTGGGATTTGTCCATCCCGATGATGGATAGATATACTCGGGCCCTCTCGGTGGAATGTCGTCTAATGTCTTGCAAGCATATGAATAAGTTCATAAGAGACCACATACCACGGTACGAGTAAAGAGTACTTGTCGGAGACGAGGTTGAACAAGGTATAGAGTGATACCGAAGATCAAACCTCGGACAAGTAAAATATCGCGAGACAAAGGGAATTGGTATTGTATGTGAATGGTTCATTCGATCACTAAAGTCATCGTTGAATATGTGGGAGCCATTATGGATCTCCAGTATCCCGCTATTGGTTATTGGTCGGAGTGAGTACTCAACCATGTCCGCATAGTTCACGAACCGTAGGGTGACACACTTAAGGTTGGATGTTGAAATGGTAGTACTTGAATATGGAATGGAGTTCGAATATTTGTTCGGAGTCCCGATGAGATCCCGGACATCACGAGGAGTTCCGGAATGGTCCGGAGAATAAGATTCATATATAGGAAGTCATATTCCAAGTTTGGAAATGATCCAGTGCATTTTTGGCAGGTTCTAGAAGGTTCTAGAAAAGTCCGGAAGAAATCACCATGGAAAGTAGAGTCCCGTGAGGGACTCCACCTTGCATGGCCAGCCAACCCTAAAGGGGAGGAGTCCAAGGTGGACTCCCCTAGGGTGGCCGGCCAACCCCCCTCATGGAAGGGGGAATCCCACCCCAAGTGGGATTCCCACCTTGGGTAGGTTTCCCTACATATGGGAGGTTTCATTGTTGGGGTCTTATTCGAAGACTGGGATGCCAACACTTGGGGATTTCCACCTATATAATGAGGAGGAGAGGGAGGGGGCTACTCACTCTTGGCCGCACCACCTAGGGATGCCCTTGGCCGGCGCCCTAGCCTCCCCCTCTCTCCCCAAACCCTAGCGGTATCTCTCCTCCACCACATCCCGCACGCTTAAGCGAAGCTCCGCCGGATTTCTCCACCACCACCGACACCACGCCGTCGTGCTGTCGGATTCAAGAGGAGCTACTACTTTCGCTGCCCGCTGGAACGGGGAGGTGGACGTCGTCTTCATCAACAACCGAACGTGTGACCGAGTACGGAGGTGCTGCCCGTTCGTGGCGCCGGAAGCGATCGTGATCAAGATCTTCTACGCGCTTTTGCAAGCGGCAAGTGAACGTCTACCGCAGCAACAAGAGCCTCATCTTGTAGGCTTTGGAATCTCTTCAAGGGTGAGACTCGATACCCCTCGTTGCTACCGTCTTCTAGATTGCATCTTGGCTTGGATTGCGTGTTCGCGGTAGGAAATTTTTTGTTTTCTATGCAACGTTATCCTACAGTGGTATCATAGCCGTGTCTATGCATAGATGGTTGCACGAGTAGAACACAATGGTTTTGTGGGCGTTGATGCTCTTGTTATCTTTAGTTTGAGTACTTTGCATCTTTGTGGCATAGTGGGATGAAGCGGCCCGGACTAACTTTACATGACCGCGTTCATGAGACTTGTTCCTCGTTCAACATGCAACTTGTATTGCATAAGAGGCTTTGCGGGTGTCTGTCTCTCCTACTATAGTGAAGATTCAATTTAATCTTCTATTGAAAACATTAGTATCAACGTTGTGGTTCATGTTCGTAGGTAGATTAGATCTCTACTCGAAAACCCTAAACCACGTAAAATATGCAAACCAAATTAGAGACGTCTAACTTGTTTTTGCAGGGTTTGGTGATGTGATATGGCCATAATGTGATGATGAATATGTATGAGATGATCATTATTGTATTGTGGCAACCGGCAGGAGCCTTATGGTTGTCTTTATATTTCATGTTGAGTAGTATTTCAAAGTAGTTGTAATAGTTGCTACATGAGATGAACAACCAAGAAGACGGCGCCATGGACCTTGACGCTACGCCGACGATGATGGAGATCATGCCCGAAGATGATGGAGATCATGTCCGTGCTTTGGAGATAAAGATAAAAGGCGCAAAGACAAAAGGGCCATATCATATCACATATGAACTGCATGTGATGTTAATCCTTTATGCATCTTATTTTGCTTAGATCGCGACGGTAGCATTATAAGATGATCCCTCACATTAATATCAAGATAATAAAGTGTTCTCCCCTCGTATGCACCGTTGTAATAGTTCGTCATTTCGAAGCATCTCGTGATGATCGGATGTGATAGATTCAACGATTCACATACAACGGGTGTAAGCCATGTTGCACACGCGGAATACTTGGGTTTGCTTGACGAGCCTAGCATGTACGTGACATGGCCTCGGGACAACGGAAATCGAAAGGTTGAACACGAGTCATATGGATGATATGATCAACATGTTGATGTTCACCATTGAAGCTACATCATCTCACGTGATGATCGGTTTTGGTGTAGTGGATTTGGATCGTGTACCACTTAACAACTATGAGGGATGTTGTATTAAGTGGGAGTTCATTAGTAATTAGATTAAAACATGAACTAATTATCATAAACATAGTCTCGAGTAGTATTTTGAATTAATTTTGTAGTATTGGCATCCGTTTTCTACCATCCGCTAGTCTTGTTATTGAGATAGAAATATCGTTAAAATCTGACAAGAAACTTTACGGATTGGTACCGTATTGTTAAAGAATCAAGAATTGATTAAGTCCTATTGCAAACTTTTAGTAAACCTCACATTGTTGATTCAAAGAGCTATTGTTTAAATTAGTACCTAAAGTTATCTTGTCTCCGTAAAACTTGAAGTTCAAATCTGTTTGAAAAGTAAGGAGCTGAAAATTTAGTTTTCAGAAATAATCAAGGTATGAGATATATGTGATATCTAAGACCTTATTGCAAGATGATAGAATATATTTTGGTGAGACTACATAAACTCATAAGTTTTATGGGAATGTACAAAGGTTGAAGACGCAAGGCGTCACAATCCTCCAACTATTGGGGCACTAACAATATTCGCATATCCATGAAGTGATCATCCTTAATATGCACCGTTGTTAAGACTCGTCGTTTCGAAGCATCACGTGATGATCGGGTGCGATAGATTCTACGAGTGCA
>NC_061513.1:231715813-231751948 GCF_022539505.1 Lolium rigidum | reverse complement strand
CCTTCTGTTATCACCAGAATTTGACCAGAGCAGAGGTGGGCCGCGATTGGAGATGGGCTTGAAGAATATACAGAGAAGAAATACATAAATCGGCCTTGTATACAAAGTTTGGGCTAGTTTGCCCATGTATCTGTAACATAGTAGGATACGTGTCGGTTAGATAGAGTTTGGCTCGTGCACGGTTGGGATTATTCCCACGTCAGAAAGTCTACGGACTATAAATATGTATCTAGGGTTTATGAAATAAACAACAATCATGTTCACCACAAACCAATCTAGGCGCATCGGCAACTCCCTTGTCTCGAGGGTTTCTTCCGGGTAAGCATCATGCTGCCTAGATCGCATCTTGCGATCTAGGCAACACACGTTTATTCGTTGTTCATGCGTTGCTCGTGCTGAAGCCTTGTTGATGGCGAGCAACGTAGTTATCATAGATGTGTTAGGGTTAGCATTGTTCATCGTATCATATGCTCGTCGTCGTGCAACCCTTAGACGTCTAGCCGCCCTTACACCTATCTTGGGTGTAAGGGCGGCACCCCGCTTGATCATTATTTAGTAGATCCGATCCGTTATGATTGCTCCTTGTTCTTCAAGGATTAGTTTAATATCTGCATAGTTTGGCCTTATAAACGGGTTGAAGGATCCAGTGGCGCGTAGGGTGTAGATTGCTAGCCCTAGACAGGATGTTCCGGGGATCAACTTCGTGTTGGTTTTTAGGCCTTGTCTAGGGTCGGTTTACGATCACCGTGCGTGGCCGCCAGGCTCAATCACGAGTAGGATGTTCCGATTATGTGGTGAAAACCCTAAATCGTAGTAGGTCGTTTTAGCTTTATTTTGATCAAGCAGGACCACCATCTGACTGTACACCTCGTACGGATCATGGGTGGATCGGCCCCTTGAGCCGATTCACAGGACAACCTGAGAGCCGATCGAGGCTCGTATTTAATGTTTACGTGTATGCCATGCAGGAAACTAAGCGAGGCACATCCAACACCTTCCTGACCAGGTATAGGTCAGGTGGCACGCCCTTGCACCAGCATCGGACGTGCGTGCCGGAGTCTTTGCGGGCCGTCGCTCGGAGGGACCAGGGCCAACCGCAGCCCTGGGAGCCTCCCGGCTCTACTGTGTTGCCCGTCGCTGCTCGCCGATGGGTTTCTAACCGCAACACATTCTGGCACGCCCGGTGGGACGATCTTCGACATCAACCGCATCGCCATCTACATCTGAGATGGCGGAAGGCACTCCAGTCACGTACGAGGATCTCACTGAGGAGCTCAAGAAGAAGTATGACGAGGTCAAAGCGATCCTCGAAGCCGACCTCATCGGCTCTTTTCACAGAACCCGCTCACATGACATCAGGTGGAAAGGGTTCTCACCTGAAGGCGCGCTCGATGGAGTGGACCTGTTCGCCCCGTCAGAAGAACGCACCAGGTCTCTGCGTCAGGAGATCAACTTCATGGTAGCTCATTCGCCATATCGCCATTCTGAGAGCCTGGTGAACACTTTGGAGCGTGTCGCTCTTCGCGTGATCCAGGAAATCATGAAGCATCAGTACTCTCCGTCAGGACCAGCTCTAGGGACTCACCAAGGAGAGATGCCACTCCGAGTCCCGTCCACCGCCGCCATTCGCGTTGGCAGCACCGTAAGTGCCGAATTCACCGGCATACGTCATCTACAAGATCGGTGGTGACCCTAGTGACTACCAGCTCTTGCATGAGGCGCCTAAGGAGATCCCTCACGGATACACGTGCACATACGTGCCGATCGCAAGAATCGGGGCCTCACAAACCAGACCGCAATAGCAGGGATTTCGGAACAACAGGAGGAACTTCGGGAACAGATCTTGAGAAGCGTACGTGGCTAGCTAAGTATGCCACCCCGATAAACCTCCGCAGCCCAACTCCCGCAGCTTGGCTCGTAGCTTGAGAAGCAAGCATGGCTGGCTAAGTATGCCACTCCGGCAAATCTTCGCAGTTCGACTCCGCAGCCCAGCACCGCGGATCAGATCAGTACAATCTTGAGAGACCGAGTTCGGCATGGTGCCGAAAGGAGGGCAATCGGCTATTCCAAGCCGTAACCCAACGAGTACGAGTTGATCCCACTTCCACCCAAATATCGGCTCCCCGAATTCTCCAAATTTAGTGGATCGGATGGTTCCAGCTCAATCGAGCACGTGAGCCGATATTTGGCACAGCCGGGCACGATCTCAGCATCGGATGAGCTGCGTGTGAGGTTCTTCGCACAGTCCCTCACGGATCGGCTTTCGGGTGGTACGCATCGCTGCCACCGCACTCAATCCGTACTTGGAAGCAGCTTGGAGGAGCAGCTCCACATGCATTATCACTCGCAGGCTTCCGAGGCTGGCATTGCCGATCTAGCACAAGTACGACTGAAGCGCGGAGAAACGGTGTCAGAATACATCCAGCGCTTCAGGACCGTTAGGAACCGATGCTATTCGGCTCGTGTGACTGAAAAAGAAGCAGCCGAGTTGGCGGTGGTGGGTCTCGCATCACCGATCAAGGACGTGGCCTCCCAAGCAGAGTACCCTTCACTGGCGCACATGGTGCAGAAGCTGTCATCATATGAGCAGCGCCACCCGGATGTTTACCAGGATAAATTCAAACGTGCGGTGGTCCTAGTTGAGGCAGATGAAGATGAAGGCTCTGCGGGAGATCAGGAGGTAGCAGTGGCTGAATGGACTCGGGGGGCAAGCCCCGTGTCCTGTAAGTGGGTTAAGCCACAAGGTCCTCCAAGAGGGTTTGACTTGGATGTCACCAAGGCTGAGCAAATTTTTGACCTCTTACTTAAGGAGAAGCAGCTAAAGGTACCCGAAGGCCACAAGATCCCCACGGCTCAGGAGCTGAACGGAAAGCCATACTGCAAGTGGCATAACACGTTCACCCATGCCACCAACGACCGCAGGGTGTGGCGTCGCAGGTCCAAATGGCGATAGAACAAGGGCGTCTAATTTTCAGCCGCACGCCATGAAGGTCGACACACACCCCTTCCCCGCCGTTAACATGGTGGAGTACACTTACCTTGGGAGATGCCAGCCAAGTTTATCGTTCAACATCAACATGGTAGGACCCGGGCACCACCCGGTAAGAACAGCGACGAGGGCAGCTGCTCTCATGACAACGACAAAGAGGAAGCCGTTCCACGCGATCGGCCCCGGCACGATGGCAAGCGCTACATCACGGATGGAGAAGTGAGGAACGTGAGATATCAGCGACCTCTCTCTGATCACCTCCTGAACAAGTATGTGAGTCAATATGACCAACGCCGACGGTATAACAGCGAGGACGAAAGGGATCGTCTAGCTAGGGATGCCAGGAGACATCGTCGGCATGATCGCGACAAGGAGAGATATGAGCGCCACGCCAAGGAAAAGTCGAGAGAGCAGGACGACGTGGATAGGCACTGGGACTGTCCCTTCTTCAGACATTGCTGGGATTCAGGAATGACCCGATTGCCTACAATCGGCAACTGCCCAGAATGTAGACAAAAGAAGAAGGATGCAGCTAACTGTTGACTGCCAAAACCCACCGGCGGGCAGCGGCCTTGTCAACACCGTAGAGCCGGGAAGAGCCTAGAGCTGCGGCTGGCTGAGACCCCTCCGAGCGACGGCCCGCAATGCTCTTCTGGTCACACGCGGCGATGCGAAGTGCAAGGGCGTGCCACCCGACCTATACCCGGTCGTAGAAGGTGATGGGGATGCCTCGCTTAGTTTCCCGCAGGGCATACATGTAAACATTAAATACGAGCCTCGATCGGCTCTAAGGTTATCTCCGTGGATCGGCTCAAAGAGCCGATCCACCCGTGATTCGTACGGGGTGCACGAATACTTGGTGGTCCCGCTTGATCAAGATGAAGCTAATGAGATCTACGACGATTTAGGGTTTTCACCGCATAATCGGATCATCCTACTCCAGGTTGGGCCTCGCGGCCACGCACGGTGCTCGTAAGCCGATCCTAAACAAGGCCTAAAAACCAACATGAAGTTGATCCTCGGAACATCCCGTTTAGGACCCGCGAACGCCACCCTACGTGCCACCGGATCCTCCCCCTTTGTAAGGCCTAACTATTGCGAGATATTAAACTAATCCTTGTAGAACAAGGAGCAATCGTAACGGATCAGATCTACTAAATAATGATCAAGCGGGGCGCCGCCCCCACACCCGAGATAGGCGTGAGGGCGGCTAGATATGCAAGGGTTGCACTACGTAAGCATGCTTAAACGAAGAACAATGCTAACCCTAACACATCTAATGATAACTACGTTGCTCGCCATCAAAAGCGCTTCAGTACGAGCAACGCATGAACAACGTGGGCTTGTGCTGCCTAGATCGCAAGATGCGATCTAGGCAGCATGTCGCTTACCTGATAGAAACCCTCGAGACGAAGGAGTTGGCGATGCGCCGAGATTGGTTTGTTTTGGGGTTGAACGTGAGTTGTTGTTTATTCCATAAACCCTAGATACATATTTATAGTCCAAGCGGACTCTCTAATGCGGGCGTGCACCAAACCGTGCACGAATAAGATTCTATCTCTAAACTAAGATACGATCTAATATGTTACGTATACACGGGCAATTAAGCCCAACTTGGTATAAAAGGCCGATCCACATACTTCTTCTATATATATTTCTTCACACCCATCTTCGATCGCGGCCCACCTCTGACTTGGTCAAATTCCGGTGATAACACATGCCCCCCTGGTTTTGGAAATATCATTTCCAAAATCATCATGCTCTTCTCTCGTCGGGTCATGTTGTGGCATCACCGTTGCAGTATCTCTTGTCTCTTCATATTTTGCAGTGAAGAGCCATGATGCCGATAATGAGGGCAGCGAGGATTAGTAACATGGCATCAGTGGTATGCAAACAATCGACTCTCCTTGAGCAATCGGCTCTTTATTAAAAACCCTCTTTTATTACTGAAGAAGCGTTCCCAGCCAGTCGTTTTGCCGATAGTCAAAGTCACACGATCTTTTTTAAAAAAGGAAACCGATGGCGCCGCATCGGTCTCTCTCATAAACACACCGGGTAACGTTGAGCTAGCCATCCTTCCAAACGGTAACCCGCGACCTCCATCTGCAAAGACAGAGTCAGATCCCCAAATCGTCGCCCGAGCAGCTCCAATCCACCACCCCCTACACAGATCTCGACCGCGCGGCTTCTAATTTCTTCAACGCATCTCATGGCGGAATCAGCCTAACACCGATACCACGGTTTCCGGACCGAAGGTAATCCTCAACCTCCTCTCGCCGTTTGATTTTGACACGGGATTAATGCAAACACCCGAATTAATGCCTCGCTCCGCCACTAATTTAGGTTTCGGACATTCTTCTCGCCACATCCTTCTCTCGCAAATTCGATGTGCCTCGGTCCTCGTTCTTCCGAGAGCCCCGCCCCGTTAATCTCATGCGAAGCTACCGTAATCCCCTTTGTGAGCCAAAACCTAGATCTGACTTCCCGGGCCGACCGCTCGCGAGCCCGGCCCAATGCCCCCGAAGGTTGGGTGGCATGGTACAAGAGGGTATCAAAATCCCACTATGCCACTTGGGAAACCATAGGGATAGCCGATGCCCCGTCATTATCACTGTCTCCTCTTGAGAAGAATGAGAACATCTTGAAAACCATCGGCTACTTCCGGTCCGACGCACCGAACTCGTTTCATGTTTGGTCATGGTCCTATGACTCCGACCCCGCCGGATGTGGCCATGATCACAGTGGCTAGACATTGCATCTCCCAGCCCTTCCGCATTCAAGCCGCCAAAGGTCCCTTTCACTCTCTCCTCTAAAAAAGAGTGTACCAGCCTGGGGTGCCTATCTCAATCGTTATATGAAAACCAAAGGCCCCGTGACAGAGAGGGAGCATACAGCCTTCTTGAATTTCTCGGTTGGAGCACTTCATATTCCGTGGTCCGTCACTTGCTCCTACCAAGAATTACCTCTCCCCGGCCTATGAACTCGCTAAAGGCACCCAACTTGGTCTAGGCAAGCTATTCCTTGGAGAGATTTATCGATCCCTTCAACTGATGTCTGTCAAACTGTTCACTCGCAAGACGGTTAAAACTGGCGGCCCCTGGTGGTTCATTCAATTGTGGGCCCAACTCCACTTCCAAAGCCAAATCCCAGATTTCCCATCGCTGACCAACTGCACCTTTCCGGATGAAAATGGCAAGGAAATTCGATGCACCAGCTACGGCCAAGCCATGTATGGTCTCCCGGTAGCAGATTGATCCCCAAGGAAGCAGACAGGGTGGTTTAAGATTTTCTTCCGTGGTTTAGACAACCCCTCGTTCCACCCTTATACCGAATCGGCAAATTTTGAAAACCCCGTCTCTTTCCGATTGGACGACTTTGCCGATGACGCCGGCACACAGCGACTTGTACTCCCTCATGATTCGTCCTTGCTTTCTCCCCGTTGGCATGAGCACCTCGAACCGGATCATCAAGCCCGGTTATGAGTGTTATCAACCGACAGTAGCGGCTCGACAGCCTTGGTCTCGGACAGTGCCTCCACACTTCTTCCTACACCACCTGACAGCAAGTAGAGCTGAACTGCCTGACATCCTCACCGCCCAAAGGTGCTATACCTTCTTTGATGCTTTGGCCATACCAATTCCGCACGACCTCCGTTTCTCCTTCACCACCGACGGTTTTGAAACTTGGTGGTCTATGTGGAAGACCCACGTCTTCAGGAGGGCACTAGGACCGCAGCTGAAGGAGCTTGACGCCGAATATGATCCCCCTGCCGACCAGGTACCGTTACTTAAGTATTTCTTGTAATCGCCTTATGGTGATTGTCCGTGAACCGACTCTTTTCTCCCCGGCAGCAACAAGATGGCCCAGCCTCCTACACAAGCCGACGGTTCTCCTTTCGTCTTTCTTCCTCCGGCACCGCGGGTTCTCTTCTGCCGCGAGCTCGCCTCCCCGAAGAAAGTTATAATGTAGTAGTCGACCGATTTCACCGAAATCGGCTTCCAAGAGTAAAGCATCTTCGGGGCTCGTTGCCCCCGAGCCTCGACTCGGGCGAGGACGGCGGTGAGGAAGGTAGCGGCCAGGAAAACCCCGAAGCGTAAAGCTCCGGCCCAGAAAGCTTGCGTGTAAGTTGGTTCGGACCCTGCAGGCGCTCGTCCGCTTTTTTCAAAGAATTTGTTCATGACGCGCTTGTATCCTTTCCTACTGTGCCTCCACCGAAGGATCCTCCGAGCGGAGCCGAAGAAACCAGCCAGGGAGAATCGGGCTCGGATGATTCCGAGAGGTCCACTACCCGAGTCGACGGCCGCCGCGCCGGCTTCCAAGAAAAGGTCGATCACCGGAACCCCTCGCTCCTCGTGCCCCGACCAGATCAGGGTTACGTACGAAGCACCGCTGTGTCAAAAGGGCTCGTAAGAACCCACCAATCTCTTCATCAAGCCAGGAGGTCTCAAATGTAATTATCTTCGTGGTCACGCTTTCATGCTGTCCCGTTATCATTTGGATCGGCTAATCACTTCCTCTTGTAGGCCGCCGAAACTTCTAGCGGGGATGTTGAGGAGGTACCGAGGCCGTCCGCTACCCCCGGATCTAGCTGCCCCGACGCCGCCGGCCGCACGAGTGGTTGATCCAACCGAGTCCCCGTAAAAGCCGATCGTTACCGCGTCGGTCTGCTCCTTCTCCCCGGGAGAGGTATGTCTCTCCTCTTTGGCTCCATCGGTTCCTCGTTACCCGCTAAACTCACCGTGTTTGCCTTATCAGGGTTGTGATCTCTCGAGCTTGCTTACGTTCGACCCAGCATCCATCGATCCCATTCCTTCCAAGGTAAGTGGGGAGCCGGATATCAGCACGGTCCGTGGCCAGCTCCAGCGCCTCAAGGACTTGCTCTCTACATCTATTGAGGCTCTGATTGAGAATTCCGAAGAAGTCAAAGGCATCCTCGAGGATATCCATCCTCATCTCCCTATGACCCTGCAAGTGAAGCTTTGGCCCGCTGTCACCCCCGTCGGTCTTTAAGTCACGGGTGCAATCAGCTCGCCAAAGGATTACTCTTCGCCACTCCCAACTTCCGCCGAGAGCCGACATTGCCGAGAAGTGCCGACGGCTCAATGAGAAGAAGGCCGCTCCGGACGCCAAGACGGATACTTCGCCACCCGCACCGAACTCGAGACCTTGCACAAGGAGCCGGAGGACCTTGAAGAGAGGGTAAGGGTGACCAAACGGCTCATCCAAGACAAGGAGGCCCTTGTTGCCCGCTCTGAAGAAGAAGCAAAAGGTCTCACAGCCGATCTGAAGACCGATCTGGCTGAAATCCGTTCCCTGAGCAATCAGCTGGTGACGGGCAAAGACGCAGATGACGAGGCTGAGATCGCTGAGGCGGAACGCATCCGTGTTGATGCCATCATCGCCCTCGGTGTGTTTCTTCAGTAGGGCCTTCATAGACAGATGATTTTGCTTCTCAGTAGGGCCTTGATGTGTTAATCGCTACGTTTGCAACGTTTTGCTTCTCTCCTTTTTGTTTTTTTTACTGGCCGATTTTCCACCGGCTATCATTTACCATCTGTCTGGTGTGGTGACCATATGCCTCCCTCGAGCCGAATCTGTCTGGTAACTACAGACATCGGCTTTGCGTTACGCCAAGGCGCTGTACTCGCACGTCAGCTCCATTGGGATTCGTGTAGCCGACGAGGTCGCTGTTCGTTAGATCGCCGTTGGACCCAAGCAAACCGTGTGGTGAACATAATCTTAGCCAGCTCGCTAGGTCAAAGCCCTCTCATGAAGGTATCGTAGTTCCCCTCGTGTAAATCTGGAGCACTAGGCTCCGTCGGGAGGACGAGCAATGCGTTCGCATCAGCCGAAGTCTCGCCATCGGCTTTCCTCTGCTTGGTAGACGGGACTGGGATGGCAACTCTCCTTGATAGGTTCTGAGAGCTGACTCTAACAAAGAGTGCTGACTCTTCATGACCTCCCTGATCATCCGAACGGCGACATGCTCCAAAGTATTCACCAGGCTCTCGGAATGGAGGCGCAACGAGTGAGCCACCATGCCACCAATCTCGTGGCGTACGGCCCTGGTACGTTCTTTTGACGGGACAGATAGGTCCACTTCATCGAGTGCGCCTTCCGGTGAGAACTCCTTTCGCCTGACGCCATGCGAACGGGTTTTGCGATACGAGCCGATGAGGTCGGCTTCGAGGGTAGCCTTGATCTCGTTGTATTGCTTCTTGAGGTCGTCAGGCAGATCCTCGTAGGTGACTGGCGTGCCGTCCGCCATCTCAGATGTAGATGGCGATGTGGTTGATGTAGACGATTGTCCCACCGGGCGTGCCAGAATGTGTTGACTGCCAAAACCCACCGGCGGGCAGCGGCCTTGTCAACACCGTAGAGCCGGGAAGAGCCTAGAGCTGCGGCTGGCCGAGACCCCTCCGAGCGACGGCCCGCAATGCTCTTCTGGTCACACGCGGCGATGCGAAGTGCAAGGGCGTGCCACCTGACCTATACCTGGTCAGGAAGGTGATGGGGATGCCTCGCTTAGTTTCCTGCAGGGCATACATGTAAACATTAAATACGAGCCTCGATCGGCTCTAAGGTTATCCTGTGGATCGGCTCAAAGAGCCGATCCACCCGTGATTCGTACGGGGTGCACGAATACTTGGTGGTCCTGCTTGATCAAGATGAAGCTAATGAGATCTACGACGATTTAGGGTTTTCACCGCATAATCGGATCATCCTACTCCAGGTTGGGCCTCGCGGCCACGCACGGTGCTCGTAAGCCGATCCTAAACAAGGCCTAAAAACCAACATGAAGTTGATCCTCGGAACATCCCGTTTAGGACCTCGCGAACGCCACCCTACGTGCCACCGGATCCTCCCCCCCTTTGTAAGGCCTAACTATTGCAGATATTAAACTAATCCTTGTAGAACAAGGAGCAATCGTAACGGATCAGATCTACTAAATAATGATCAAGCGGGGTGCCGCCCCCACACCTGAGATAGGCGTGAGGGCGGCTAGATATGCAAGGGTTGCACTACGTAAGCATGCTTAAACGAAGAACAATGCTAACCCTAACACATCTAATGATAACTACGTTGCTCGCCATCAAAAGCGCTTCAAGTACGAGCAACGCATGAACAACGTGGGCTTGTGCTGCCTAGATCGCAAGATGCGATCTAGGCAGCATGTCGCTACCTGATAGAAACCCTCGAGACGAAGGAGTTGGCGATGCGCCGAGATTGGTTTGTTTTGGGGTTGAACGTGAGTTGTTGTTTATTCCATAAACCCTAGATACATATTTATAGTCCATTGGACTCTCTAATGCGGGCGTGCACCAAACCGTGCACGAATAAGATTCTATCTCTAAACTAAGATACGATCTAATATGTTACAGATACACGGGAAATTAAGCCCAACTTGGTATAAAAGGCCGATCCACATACTTCTTCTATATATATTTCTTCACACCCATCTTCGATCGCGGCCCACCTCTGACTTGGTCAAATTCTGGTGATAACACTAACGTGTCCATGTTCAAACGTCTAGGGCCTCTCCCGCCTCGGAACAAGCACGCTGAGTCCTCTCGGGTGGAAGATCTCGAGGAATTAGAAGACGATGATGAAGAAGATAAGTACCACCGGCCAAGGTGGTGCCCTGATGGACTCAGCCGTTCCCAAAAGCGTAGGGTTCAGCGACTACGTGGTTTGGAGGAAGCCGAAAGGTTATACCTACACACGTTAAGGAAGGCGCGGCCTGATCTGGCCGCGAAAATTCAGTGAACCCTGGACGAAGAAGGACGGCCACAAAGGAAAGAGTGGCGCCCCAGACAAAAGAAAGCCGATGATGAGACATCGGCTGGCACAAACATGGTGTTCATCCTTCCAACGGAGTTTAGTGCTCCGGGATCAGACGAAGCACCTGTGGCACAACTTGACTGCGGCCCACGGCCGGTTATCTTTGAGAAGCCATGAGAAAGAAGCTACAGACATCTGAAGGCCCTGTACTTGCGAGGCTATATCAATGGGCAGCCTGTCAACAAGATGCTGGTGGATACCGGAGCGGCAGTTAACATTATGCCATACTCCATGCTACGTCGGTTGGGACGCTCTAGCTCGGATCTGATCAAAACCAACGTGACGCTGAGCGATTTCAACGGCCAAGCATCTGACGCACAAGGTGTTCTGAACGTGGATCCGACCGTAGGAAGGAAAACCATCCCTACGACGTTCTTTATTGTCGACAGCAAGAGCACCTATGCTGTCCTGCTAGGAAGAGATTGGATCCACGCCAATCGTTGCATTCCATCCACGATGCACCAATGCTTAATACGGTGGGATGGAGATGAAGTAGAGGTCGTCCACGCGGATGATTCAGCCGAGATTTCAACGGCTGGCATGAACGTTTGGGAGACAACAGGCCAAGAGCCACTCTCAGGCATCAATTTGGACGACTCGCGAGCGCATCGACGTGACGAAGGACGGGGTAAGGCTGGTCTTATCCACCGGCCTGACCGTGTAACAAGAGCAACATCTATGGACAAACGTGGCGATGCCGATCCGTGTGATCGGCCCCAAAGATCTATGGAGGAACATCGCAAAACCTTCATTGAGCGATTCAATCAACATGGAGGCCGATTCCAGCAATCGGCCAAAATTATCTTCACCATACATTCCGCCTATGTTCAATATCGATCTAATGGGCAACGGTTTTACGTCGGCTGATGAGCTGGAAGAAGTCAACATTGGTCCTAACGGAGCCGACGTTCAAGTACAGTGCCTTGGCTAACTATAGAGCCGATATCCGCGAGCTACTCGGCGAGAATCGGCTCGGGGGGCACCTAATCAGATGAACATGTGCGATACGTGTGCAGTAAAAAGTATTGGGGGCCGATAGAAAAATCGGCCAGTAAAAAAAAAAAATTTACGAGGTACAGCCGATGCACAGACATCGACTTTAGAACTAAGGAACAAAGCCGATGCACAGCCATCGACTCTAGTACAATTACACAGACGTGGATGGCCTTCTGCTTCCTGGATCCTCAGCGGCAATGAGCCGATTTTGGTGCCAGAACCTTCTCTTCGAAGACTTCCAACCCTTTGCCGATTAAGTCGTTGATGTTTCGTCTACAATATCGGTTTTCAACGGAAGAAAAGATGGTCGATGGTGGCAAGTTTGGCTGGCTCTGCATGGTGGCTGTCTCAGAATTGCCTGAGTTCAGAACCCTTTATCTGATCTGTGCGTCCTCACCGCTATTCCCGCCTTGACTGAGGCTCGGGGGGCAGCTGATTTGGTAGGCACTCTGTTTTTGGAAGCCGATTGGAGTGTCGTCGGCTGACCCTGCATCATAAACTTCTTCGAAAGTGGTGAGTTGTTGCGGAAGGAGGTCACCGAGCTGCTCGGAGGGAGCCCGAAAGGAAAGCCATCATCATCTACGGGGTCGGGGCCGTTTCGTTGCTACGTGAAAGATAGAGCAAGGCGCTATGTTCGGACAGCCGGGAGCGGTCAAGGATCACCTTCGGGCCGGGAGACCATAGCGTGGGCATTGGATGATGTTACCCTTGGGTCCGTTTCAGTTGCGAACCTGTGCGATTGACATCTGAGGTTCATATGGCCGTGGGTTGGATCTGTTCAAGCGGCGTTTTGGGGGTCTGAGTTTTGCTCTCTCGGACAAATCACATATTGCCATTTGGATAGACAATAGAGTTGGCTTTGCTCGTGTTTCTTGGCAAGGTCCGATGTGCTGCCATCGGCTCTTGATTTGCTGACTTATTTTAGCAATCGGCAAAATTGGTAAAAGGACAAAATCAGCTGAGAAATTTCTTCTTCATTAATAAGGGGGTTTTTTACAATGAAGAGCCGATTGCTTAAGAAAGGAAGAACAAAATAAGAGCCGATTGCTCAGGAACTACTAGTCCCACATTACTAATCCTCGCTGGCCTCGTCGTCGGCATCGTAGCTGCCGTCGGCACTGCTTCCGGAGAGGTCCTCGTCGCTGCTGCCCCAGCCCTCGGCCGGAGCCTCTTCTTCCTCGTCATCATCATCGTCCTCGCTGTCCGCCCAAGCGCGGAAGCGCTTCGTCGGCGGATACCCAGCGGAGGAGGAGGAATCATCCTCCTCCTCTTCTTCTTCCTCTACTTCTTCTTCTTCCTCCTCCTCGTCGGAGGAGGTGGGGTTCGCCCAGGAGTGGAGGTCGTCTTCGCTCTCGCTCTTCAGCTCCCCTTCAATGAGGAACTCGAGGTCGTCCTCCCCATCGGTCAGAGGTAAGTCACCATCTGACCCGACGAGTGCTTCGGGTGGGCTATCTGGCACGTGGTCGAAGTTCCACTCCTGCTCGCTCGAGGAGGAAGATTGGAAAGAGAGGCCTGAGGAGATGGAGGAAGAGGAAGACATTGCTACAGGGGAAGAGGGTTTTTTAGGTGCCGATGGCCGAAACAGAGCAAGAGGATGAAGTGGCGAACCGTTCGGCACAGTTAAATAAAGGGGGTATATTGGAGATTTAATGCCATTGCTGTCAACACCCGGATTTTTAAGTCCAGATGCCTATTATGTCATTCATCGCAATCCCAGGATAATGTTGTTGCGAGGCATAATAGTCGAATATCACAGTCATTATTTATTACAAGCCATAATGTCTTACAATCTTGAATCACATGATTCATATTACACAAATAGTTGATTTCACAATCAACAACATACATAAGTTCATACATAGCGGAAGCATAATAGTAACGGGACTCTCTAGTCCACATGCCAACATCTGACGTCAGAAACCCCTAGTTGTCGTAGGCGTCCTGCTGGTCATCCTCGTGATAGTTCTGTTCCTCCTCGTACTCTGGCCATTTGAATAGCCAGGGACAAAGCCGTAAGTACTTCAAGTACTTGCAAACTAATACTATTGTAAAATGCCCATAAAAGAAACTAAGCTCTAATTTAACTTGCATAAGCCATATTTTAGTTCACAAGCTTGGATCATGGACTAACTAACTTAAGTGGGAACATTAGTGTCATTCCCACATCATTGGTTCAATACCCAAAGAGTCACCAAGTCACCATTCATATTTACTAAAGCTTTCAAAAATCTGACACCGGAAACCGTATGGCCCTTCCAACCGTCCGTAACCGTGGACACGGCTATTCGAATAGATTTACACTCTGCGAGAGGTTGCACACTTGTGCCACAACATTTGATTTCATCCGTCGGAATAACTCCGAGTCACCGTAACACGTACGCGGATCATCAACGAGAACCTTTCACTTACACATCCTAGTATGAGCACCTCTCCCCATGAGCTTGGCCTCCCGGTGAAAACCAAGCCGTTAACCCGGGAACTGCACAGGGCTTGGCCGTATAATTTCACCTCAATTCACATCCTTTCTCAACAACGGAGGCAGCCTCAGCATAACCCCTATGATGTGTGTTTAGAGGGAACTCATACTAAAATCTATAAACTTCCAGTTAAGCCCTACCCATAATCAGGTATTGTGGGGGTACTCAAAAATTGGAAAGGTATCGCATTCAAACCAATATCAGGTTTTTATCAAAAATCACCATCTTCTCTTGTTCAACTTCAAACTCTTCAATGGAATGCTTCATCATTCCAAGGTTTCAAATTCAACCATTCACATGCTCCCATCTAATGTAGTCACATTTTAGTATTTTAGCACTAGCACTAATCATGAGGGGTGCTACTTTGCTTTGCTATCTCTATTCATCTAGTAATCTTGTTCTCTATACCAATTTTAGTTTATCCTTGGAAAACACAACAAGTAGAACTTGTATGGTGTACACATAAGATAGGCTTGAATAAAGAAAAGTAAGAATCATGGTGCCTTGCTCAAGGTGAGCTTTGCACTTTGCAAGAGTATTATCTTGCCTTGGTAGTTCTCTAGGTTTTCTCCTTCTTCTTCAGGGTAGAATTCTCCTTCCTCTTGATAATCTCTGGTACTAGCGTCTAAATTAGAATACGAAGTATAATCACCAAACAAGCTCAAAGGGTATTCTACACACATTATTACTTCACACAAACTATACTAAGCACACACATAAAATAAGTAAGTGTATTGGTGGGTGACTTGAGGAAAATGATTTCCTCTTATTCATATGTGAAAAGTAATGTTCATATAGTGTTTGGGGAATAAATTCCTCTCATTGAATTCTTCTTAAGATTTAATTTCTCAATAGCAATACATGAATCATATGTTGACCCAAGTCAACCATTCATCATCATTATTGAAGAAAATGATTTAAATGAGGTGGATCACCTCATGCTATTTAAATAACACTACATTTGATTTAAATCTCAAGTAATTCATATAAGAGAGTTTGAGACCAGGGGTCCAAACATCCCATGAATTCATGTGAGACAAGTTTAAATGAAGTGTACAACTTCACAAGATTTACTTTAATAGTTTTGGATAGTATCAACTAGTTAAACTAGTCAAATGATCCATTAATTAAACTAAGGTATGATCATGCAAAGTGACCACACCATTTTCTTGCAGAAACAATTAGTGTAAGTCAAATGTGAGCTACTAGAGTTGGAATTAACTTAATATCTATTTTGGTTGATTTTTAATAATTATTTGAATATGTAAAAGTCCCTGTCTTGTTATTTTTATCACATTTATTCTACCAAGAATCTGACCAAGGTACCAGTGGCATTGGTTAGATCTTTTTCCTAGCTTTCTAACAACATAAAGTTCATCAAATTTGGTTTAGACAATTTCAATCTATTGAATTTCAAAGTTGGAACCAGTATTGAAATTAAATGGATTTGGATAAATCGAATTTGAATTACTGGGCTACGCGGGAAAGCTAACTGGGCCGAAACGTTTGAAAACGGCCCAAGGCCAGCCCACCACGCATCTGTGCACGCGCGGGCCGACAGTGGGCTCCACCCGTCAGCGACTCATAATAGCCGAAACGGTATGCTTTAAAGTGGATCGTTGGATTAGAACGAGATCGGACGGCACTGGGCCATCGTCGTCTCCGGCGAGATGGGTTCACTGGCACGGCGGCGGTAGGGGGTCGGGGGCTTACCGCGGCTCCAGCTAGGGTTTGGCAGTGTGCTCGACGAGGTTGTAGACGACGGCGAGGCAGCCTGTAGCAGCGGCGTCGTCAGGGGCGGCCTCCTTCTCCGGCGATTGCTGCAGGGCTTCCGCGGCAGTGAGGCGTCGATTGGCCTTGCTCCGGCGACGATTGGAGTGGCTACTGGTGCTAGACGAAGCGGTGGTGAGAGGTGGTCATGGTGGTGTGCTTGGATCATCAAGGGGAGGTCTCCTTTTATAGGTGCGTGAGGGGTGCCGTGGGTGCTGCGGCAAGTCGACAAGGGCGCGGCGTCTCCGGTGAGCTAGAGGGCTAAGCGACGACGGGGTCGTGTTCACCACGTCAAGGCGCATCTGCGAGCGTCAACGGCGCGGCAAATGGGGGCGTACGACGGTCGGGCGCGTCCGTGTACTGCCGCGGCCGTGGCGGAAGGAAGCTTCCTCTCCGGCGGCGGTAGACGCTAGGGGGTGACGCGAGCGTGTCCGGCGAGCTCCGCGTGGCGAGAGAAGTACTACGGCGCGCGGATATGGTCGGGTACGGCGAGATCTGGCGAGCGCCGCGTGGACGTGTCCGTGCACTGGGTGACGTCGCCATGCCGTTGGCGGCGTACCTGGGGCGTCCTGGGCGCGCGTCGTCCGGGGCTTGTCGGCGTCTCCTCGACCAACGGCGGGTACAGGCGATCTCCTGGGATCATGGGCGATCTCCTGGACATGGTGGCCGTGGCGAGGGTGAAGAGAAAAAGAGGGAGGCGTGTCGTGGTCGACGTGGCCGGCATGGCCATGGCTAAGCCATGTTTGGTCGTGTCCAGGGGGTGCCAAGGCATGGGCTGGGTAGGGTTAGGTCTTGTGGTCAATGCTAGGTCAAGTAGTGAGCAAGTGGTGGCCTGGTTTGATCACATTTCAAAAGTTGGTGATCTTCCAAATGTTTCAAAGTCTCATCTTGGCATGCTTCTATCTCTTGATCCTTGATGAATTTGGGGTGATGATCTTTACAGAAGTTGTTCACCTTGTTGAGTACTTGGATGGCATGCCAAGAGTTGGATTTGTTTGGTTTGGAAAAATTGAAATAGAGAGGCTCAAAGTAGGTACCAGACTATAAAAGTCAGAAATGACCATTATCATATGTGATCATGTTTTCAATTTTGAAAATAGTTTGAAAAGTAAATCTTTGATTCTCAAAGTTGTATTCACTCTTTAATAACATAACACAATTATTGGTGAAGATCAAATGGGTCTAGGATCAAATTTACAAAAATGACATAGACCTCATATTAGGGTTTTTAGGGTTTTTGTGATATTTGATTTCTTTCTCTTTTTGAGGTATTTACTTTAGGATGATCACTTGATCACTCTAGGGTTTTAGAGTTCATCACAAACACAAAGTAACAAACATCATGGCATAGCACTCAAAATGCACAAGTCCTATGCAGGGTACTATATGCAAGTAAAAGTTTTTGTTGGTTCTAAATTTTGGATAATTGAAATTGTTCTTCTTCCTTTATTTGAAATTTGGGATGTTACGAACCCTTCGCCCTTACAAAAGATCTCGTCCCGAGATCTTAAAGAAAACTTAGGTACTAAAGAGATCTGGGTACTCCTTCTTCATATCTTCCTCTCGCTCCCAAGTGGCTTCATCTTCGGTATGGTTGCTCCACTGTATCTTCAGAAACTTGATGCTTCGGGTGCGGGTGGTTCGGTATGCTTCTCCCAAGATGCGAATCGGCACTTCGCGGTAGGTCAGGTCTTGATTGATATCCACCGAACGGTGATCGATGTTCTTGAACACTTCCGTCTTCTCGGGAACTTCCAGGCACTTCCGAAGGAGTGAGATGTGAAACACATCGTGCACAGCCGACATTTCTTCGGGTAACTCCAATTGATAGGATACTTCGCCTCGGCGACTGAGAACTTTGAAGGGTCCGACATATCTAGGGGCAAGCTTTCCTTTCAGCTGAAATCGCTGCATTCCTTTCAGGGGGGATACCTTGAGATAGACAAAATCTCCGATCTCGAAGGTCATCTCTCGGCGTCTCTTGTCAGCATAACTCTTCTGTCTTGACTGCGCCGTCTTGAGGTACTCGCGGATCTTATGTACCTTCTCTTCGGCTTCACGAAGAACATCAGGTCCAAAGACTTGGCTTTCTCCGACTTCCGACCAGTTCAGGGGGGTACGGCACTTCCTTCCGTACAAAGCTTCAAAGGGGGCCATCTGCAGGCTGGCTTGGTAACTGTTGTTGTAAGAGAATTCTGCGTAAGGCAGACAATCTTCCCACTTGGATCCATACTCCAGTACACATGCTCTCAACATGTCCTCTAGTATCTGGTTGACTCTCTCGGTCCGTCCATCGGTCCGCGGGTGATAGGCGGTGCTGAAATTCAGACGGGTTCCTAGTCCTTCATGCACCTTCTGCCGGAATCGTGAGGTGAACTCGTGATCCTCTATCCGACACTATCGACTTCGGGGTTCCGTGCAGTGGCGACTATTCCGGGAGATGTACAGCTCAGCTAACTTTGGTCCTTGGTAGGTTGTCTTGACGGCGATGAAATGGGCTACTTTGGTCAATCTATCCACCACTACCCATATAGAGTCGTTGCCTTTGCTGGATTTGGGCAAACCTGTGATAAAGTCAATTCCTACCGAGTCCCACTTCCATTTCGGAATCCGCAAGGGTTGCAGCAGTCCCGCGGGTCGCCGATGTTCCGCCTTGACTCGCCGACGGATATCACACTTGGCGATGTAGCTTCCGATCTCCCTCTTCATTCCATGCCACCAAAATTGTTCCTTCAAATCTTGGTACATCTTGGTACCTCCGGGGTGAATAGAGTATAGGGTGTCATGGGCTTCCTTCAGAATGACTTGCTTCAGGTCTGAGTCCGATGGTACGCAGAGACGTCCTTTGTACCAAAGAACTCCGGCTTCATCAACGGTGAATCCTGGGGCTTTTCCTGCGACTATCTGGGTCTTGATTCCGTCAATGCTGGCATTTCCCTTCTGAGCTTCCTTGATCTGACCCATCAAGGTAGGTTGTAGCTCCATGCTGGCTAAGAATCCTTCACTGACTAACTCCATTCTAAACTGTTCAAACTCCTGGTATAAGCTGGGTTGTTCTTCTGCTATTATTGAGTTCAACTGGCACGGCAGTCTACTCAACGCATCCGCTACCACATTGGCCTTGCCGGGGTGATAGTGGATCTCCATATCATAATCCTTAATCAGTTCTAACCATCTTCTTTGTCTCATGTTCAGCTCCTTCTGGGTAAAGATATACTTCAGGCTCTTGTGATCCGAATAGATCTCGCAGCGATTACCCATGAGATAATGACGCCACACCTTCAGTGCTAAAACTACGGCTGCGAGCTCGAGATCATGGGTGGGGTAGTTCTGCTCATGCTGCTTCAGTTGCCGGGACAAATAAGAGATCACTTTGCCTTCTTGCATAAGCACACATCCGAGACCAATCTTGGATGCATCGCAGTAAACATCAAAGGGTTTGGTGATGTCCGGCATGATCAGAATTGGGGCTGAGGTCAGTCTAAGCTTGAGTTGCTGGAAACTCTCCTCACATTTGTCCGTCCAATCGAACTTCTTATCCTTCTTCAACAATTGGGTCATTGGTCGAGCGATACTCGAAAAGCCTTCTACAAATCTGCGGTAATATCCGGCTAATCCAAGAAAAGCGCGGACCTCGGTCTGGGTGGTTGGGGCTTTCCATTCGGCAACAGTCTTGATCTTGGCGGGGTCTACAGCAATTCCTCCTGCAGACAGGATATGTCCCAGGAATCCAACTTCCTTTAACCAAAACTCACATTTGCTGAACTTAGCATACAGCTTATGCTCTCTCAGGGTCTCTAGGACCGCTTCTAGGTGTTGTTCATGCTCTTCCTCAGATTTGGAGTAGATTAGAATGTCGTCGATGAAAACGACAACAAACTTATCCAGAAAGTTCATGAAGATCTTATTCATGAGATTCATGAAATAAGCGGGGGCATTGGTCAATCCAAATGACATGACATTGTACTCATACAATCCATATCTGGTGGTAAAGGCAGTTTTGGGAATGTCCGATGCTCGAATCTTCAGCTGGTGGTATCCAGTCCTGAGGTCAATCTTTGAGAACACCAGGGCTCCGGTCAGCTGATCAAACAGATCTTCTATCTTTGGCAACGGATATTTGTTCTTGATGGCGACATCGTTAAGCTTACGATAGTCCGTACATAAACGACTGGCACCATCCTTCTTATCCACAAACAACACAGGTGATCTCCAAGGTGACGCACTTGGTCTAATCAGACCTTTGGCTAACAGTTCATCCAGTTTGCTTCTTCAGCTCCACAAGCTCCGCCGGGTTCATGCTCGTAGGCTCTCTGGGCTATAGGTCCGGTTCCGGGAATTAACTCGATGATAAACTCGATATCCCGGTCTGGGGGCATACCGGGTAAACCATCCGGGAACACATCAGGATATCGACAAACGACCCTGATTTGATCCAGAGTTGGTGTCAACACCCGGATTTTTAAGTCCAGATGCCTATTATGCCATACATCGCAATCCCAGGAATATTGTTGTTGCGAGACATAATAGTTGAATATCATAGAGTCATCATTTATTACAACACATAATCGTCTTACAAAGGTAGATCACATGATCCAATATTACAAAAGTAGTTGATCTATTGTTTCAACACACATCACAAATACATAGCGGAAGCGTAGATAGAAGGGGACTCTATAGTCCACAGGCCAACGCTTGACGTCAGGAGTGGTCCTAGTTGTCGTAGACGTCCTGCTGTCCTTCTTCCGGGTTCCGGTACTCCTCTTCATAGTGCTGCTCCTCTTCATAGTCCGGCCATTTGAATAGCCAGGGACACGACTCGTAAGTACTTTAAAGTACTCGCAAACTAATACTAATGTAAGTACGAACATTTCTGGTAAGGGGGTGCTAAGCTCTAGTTTCTTTTGCATAAAGCCAATTTTAGTTCACAAGTATTTGAAATCAAAACCTTTCATGTGCTAACTAACTCAAGTGGGAACATTAGTGTCATTCCCACAACCTTTGTTGTAATTCAAGTCAAACTCAACATTCACCTTTCAAAAGCAAAAATCACAAGTCATATGTCACATTTTTGAAAATGGTCTGATGACGGAACAGTATGGCCTTTCCAACCGTCCTTAACCGTGGACGCGGCTATTCGAATAGGTTTACACTCGCGAGAGGTTGTACGCTTGTGCCACAACTTTTGATTACATCCGTCGTGGGTAACCCCGAATAATCGTAACTCGAGTACGCGGATCATCAACCATAACCTTTTACTTACATATCCTAGTATAGGTACCTCTCCCCATGAGCTTGGCCTCCCAGGTGAAGACCGACCGTCAACCTGGGAACCGCACGAGGCTTGGGCCGGACATTCACCTCCTCTTTAACGTCGTTTCTTTTGTGGTGGAGGCAGCTTTCGGCATAACCCCGATGACGCTTGTTTAGAGGGAACCCATACTAAGACACATAAACTTCCAGTTAAGCCCTACCCATAATCAGGTATTGTGGGGGTACTTGTAAATTGGAATGGTATCGCATCCGAACCCAACCATCAGTTTTTGTAAAGTTCACCATGTCATTCACAAGTCCTATTCACCATCAAAATCTTTCAATAGAATGAATCATCATTCCAAGGTTTTCAAAGTCATTTCATTTCACAAGTTCCCAACTAGAGTAGTCACTTTTATTTATTTAGCAATAGCAACTAGTCATGAGGGGTGCTATCTAGCTTTGTTTGCTTTAGGCTAAATTTGATGCTCTTGTTCTATTCTAGCCTAAGTGAATCATAAATCAAAAGTAAGCTTTGAAAAACAATAAGCAAAATAATTGCAAGGTAAAAACAGGGGATAGGTTTATTGGACATAAAAATAAATGGTGATGGTGCCTTGCTCTTGTAGAGCTTTGCACTTGGGACTTTGCAAGAGTGTTAGCTTGCCTTGGTTGGTGTATTGATCAAAATGTTCCTCCTTCTTCTTCGTAGATGTTCTCGTCGTCCCCTTCGTAGCCTTCGGCACTAGCGTCTATAAATACGAATACGGGTATACAATCATCACACCAAACTTATCTAATTAAACTAAGCACAAACATGGTTCACACGCTTAAACTAGCATCACACATTACTATTAAGTGGGTGGGTGTGTTTTTTTTTCTTATTATTTAAGAAAAATAATTTCCTCTCATACTAACTTAGATGTTATTTTCAGTTACTTAGAGAAATAATTTCCTCTCATTATCTTCTTAAGATTTAATTTCTCTCATGAATAATATGTGACCTAGGTTGACTAGAGTCAACCTCTTCACACTTAACAAGTTGAGAAAGTGATTTAAATGAGGTGAACACCTCATACCATTTAATCCTAACATGGTAAAGATTTAATATCATCAAATAATTCCATATGAGAATTGATAGCCCATGGTCTCTACCTCATGTAGAATTACTTGAGACAAAGATTTAAATGAGAGGGATACTTCCCATATGATTTCCTAATAGTTTTGAACAATATATTTGACTAGAAATAGCCATATGGTCCTTTAATTAAACTAGGCCATGATCATTCAAAGTAAGCATGGCATATTTTTGCAGAAACAATTAGTACAAGTGAAATGTGAATTATAGGAGTTGGAATTAACTAAAAATCATTTTTGGTTGATTTTTAATAATTATTCTAATTCACAAAAGTCCCTGACTTGTTTATTTTGCTACTTTAATTATATAATAGATCTAGGGTTCAATCTAGTGGCATTGTGTAGATAAAATCCTAAGCTTTCCAAATATATAAAATTTGTAAAATTTTGCCAAGTATATTTGTAGTTATTAAAGGTTTAGAAAAGCATCTGAGAGCAATTCACAGAAAATAAATAAAACGAAATTTGAATTTAAACCGCGGGCGGGAGAAGAGTGGGCCGGCCCAGCTTCTGCCCGGGCCTGGCGTGCATGGCGCATGCACGTCGGGCACGCGCGGAGCGCGCAGATCGTCGGATGACGATCCGACGGCGCTGGGCCGTCGTCTTCCTCCCGATGCTGCAAGCTTGCGGGGGCTCTAACTTTCACCTCGGAGCTCGGATTGAGGCGTGGTTTGTTGCGTTGGAAAGGTATTTCCAAGGGCTACAACTTTTATGTAGGGCTCGGGGGATATGGTGATGAAAATCTGGGCGCTTTTGAGGGATGCCGCCGGTGGCCGTGATGAGCTTGTGGACGCCGGTGTGCGGCAAGGAGGGAGAGAGGGAGGCTTTAGGAGGGAGGTAGTGAAGCTGCTGGGTGGTTTGGTGATGTCCAAGGCGCGGAGGGCTGCTTATATAGGCTCCAGGGACGGGAACGCGACGTGGAGGTCATGGCGGGCGACGTCACGGGCGCGTCAAGTACAGGGGGCTCTGGTCCTTGCCATGGCGTCGGCGGAGAGGTACCGGGGAGGGGTGAACGCGTGCACGGTGGCTGGCCTGCAGACGTAGTGTGCAGTGCACACGAGGACGAGGCCGACGTCGGTGTCCTTTGAGGGCGTCGCGTCGTGTCGTGTCCTGGCGCGCGTGCGAGCATCTGGGACATGTCTGGTGTGTGTGTGGCAGTGAGGAGGTGCTGGTGGCGCAGTGGGACGCGACGGGATGCAGTGTGCACGAAGAGGGGCATGGGTGGCCACGGGTTGGTGATCATGAGCAATGGCATGATCATTGTGGTCATCCACTTGCTCTCCTTGACATAGGGTCATGTCTAGCAGGTGTCTAGGGTCAATATCAAGCTGGAAAGACATGGTGAGAGAGAGGGAAAAGAGCCAGGGCAGGTGGTGACATAGTGGTGATCATGTGAGTGGCATGGTGTGGCATTGGGTGGTGCAAGTGGGTTCTTGGGGTCAACTATGGTAGGGTGGTGTTCGGAGGAGTGAGATGAGTCGGATTGACAAGGTGAGGGTGACCAGAGAGGGAGAAAGACAAGGGTTGGCATGGTGATGTCATTGGGAGTGGCATGGCATGGCATTGGTTCTTTGTGCATACTTTTCTTGTGTACCAAGGTGCTGCAAGCTTAAGTGGGGTGAGGTGAGTCTAGGAGACATGGTGGGAAAGGTGAGAGAGGTCTAGAGTGTGCACAAATGATCAAAGTCAAAAAGGTGTGTGACATATGCAATGACATGGAGTGTCCTTGTGTCAAGGTGATCATGAAAAGGCTAGATGAGGTCATTGAGAGTGGTCAGAGGTACAATGTACTGTGGATGATCACAAGAGAGAGAGGTGAGGTGGTGAATAGTGGTTGCATAGTGGTTGTACTTCCATATTACTCTATGTATACTTCTCTATCTCAAGCCATTGACTTCTCTTGTATGTAATTTTGACCACTTTGCTGCATGATTGTGTTCCAAATAATATTTGACACACATTGGTGGTCTTGGTTTGGGTTTTGGAGATGGTTTGTGAAAATTTCGAAAAGTGGAGGGAATCTAGAATCTGTTTCAATGTTGCCACTTGGCTTGACTAAATTAAGCAATGGTCAAAGATCTGGTCAAGGTGGTCAACATCAAAGTTGCTCATCTTGATGAGGTCTTGGATGAGGTGCAAAGAGTTGTTAGGGTTTGGTTTAAGAATCTCTTACTAAAAGGGCTCAAAGTGGGTAAGATAATATAAAGTGACAAATTGACCAATATCATATGTAAGTTGCATTTGCAATTTTCTTTGATTTTATTCTGGTTTCTTTGATGCATTTGGGTTTGTAATTGATATATAAGTGTTATACAAGCAAGGGAGCAAGCAAGTGTGGCCTTGGTTGAAGATTTGCAAAATTGGCTAAGTGTGTATGTGAGTGAAAATGGGATTTTCTCCCTATTTGATTTCTCTCTTTTGATTTGGTTTTTCTTGACTCCAAAGTGATTCTTATTAGTTTAGGAACATTTCCAAACCATTGAAACCATTCCAAAAGGTCTAGCTCAAATATTTGCAAAAATGGCCATAACACATAAGAGGTGATGTGTCAATTTTTCTTAATCTTCTAAATTGTTTCTCTTGCTTTACTTGGGCAAGGTTGAGGGTAAATTTAGTGTTAGATTAGGTTTAGAGATGGTGTCACACCATTTGGGTAAGGTATAAAGGCATAGGTCAAGGTTTGGGTAAAATGGCTATGTGTCACATATGCTTCTATGCATATGTTGCATTTGATTTTTGAATTTGACTTGGCTTGCCCCAATTGATGTTGTTGAGTGTTGAAATGGTATATAGGAGTGATCCAACCATTCACAACAAGTCCTAGGGTCAAGATTCTTAAATTCACAAATTTGCTATTTTACTCTCATATGCCTCTATGGCATTTTTAGTTTCTTTTTATTTTCTTTGGTTTCAACTTGGAAATGATTTGAGGAGTACTATATAAGGTTTATGAAGCTTTTCCAATTCTCTAAATAAAGTGGAAAGGTTTAGGGTAAAGATTTATAAAAATAGCCATAGGCACATATACCTTTTTCTTATTTAAATTCTTTTTATTTTATTTTAACTTGGATTGGTAAAAGGGAATGTGAGGTTTAGGGTTTAAGAGTATTTCAAATACTAATTAAACAAACAATCATGGCAGTAGCACAAGAATTAAACAAGATCTCTAGGTATCAAACTTAATTTAATAAAAGTTTTTGTTGGTTCCAAAATTTGGAATTGGGAAATTCATTTTGTTTGTTTTGAAATTTTTGGGATGTTACAAACCCTTCCCCCTTAAACAAATCTCGTCCCGAGATTTTAAGAAAAGTTAGGTTCCTAAGAAAGATTGAGCAGTGAGAGTGCTGCAATGTTGGCTTGGCGTGCAGCTCGTTCAGCTTGCCTATCCTCCAGCATGGTTTGCAACATCTGCATCATGGCGTCTTGATTGGCGCTGCGGGTTGGAGGGGCCATCTGAGCATTGGGGTAGATGATAAGATAAGAGGGAAATTTCTATGGTTTGTTTTGTTAAAATTTAAAAAGTTCACAATTTGAAATTTTGAGTAGTGTTGCGGGGGTAAAAACCAACAACACTTTTTCATTCATACCAAGCATCACACATTACAAATCTAACACACCGTTGGTTTGAAGAACCATTCATTCGCTCTACGATACAAGGGGAATCCTGATACAACTCTTGCGTAGGTGTGAGTTCTACTAAAGTGATCAAGTGTGCAAAATTTTAGGTAGAATTTCAAGGAAAAGTAGAGCATGGACTTCTCCTTTTGAAAAGATTTCAAGGGTAAGAGTGAGAATAAGTTTTCATAAATATTCACTTCATTGGTTTTGAAACTAAGTTTTTCAGACGTCCATTCTAACTAGGGTCTCCTAAGGTCAAACAATGGCTCGATACCAACTTGTCAACACCCGGATTTTTAAGTCCAGATGCCTATTATGCCATACATCGCAATCCCAGGAATATTGTTGTTGCGAGACATAATAGTTGAATATCATAGAGTCATCATTTATTACAACACATAATCGTCTTACAAAGGTAGATCACATGATCCAATATTACAAAAGTAGTTGATCTATTGTTTCAACACACATCACAAATACATAGCGGAAGCGTAGATAGAAGGGGACTCTATAGTCCACGAGCCAACGCTTGACGTCGAGAGTGGTCCTAGTTGTCGTAGACGTCCTGCTGTCCTTCTTCCGGGTTCTGGTACTCCTCTTCATAGTGCTGCTCCTCTTCATAGTCTGGCCATTTGAATAGCCAGGGACACAGCCGTAAGTACTTTAAAGTACTCGCAAACTAATACTAATGTAAGTACGAACATTTCTGGTAAGGGGGTGCTAAGCTCTAGTTTCTTTTGCATAAAGCCAATTTTAGTTCACAAGTATTTGAAATCAAAACCTTTCATGTGCTAACTAACTCAAGTGGGAACATTAGTGTCATTCCCACAACCTTTGTTGTAATTCAAGTCAAACTCAACATTCACCTTTCAAAAGCAAAAATCACAAGTCATATGTCACATTTTTGAAAATGGTCCGATGACGGAACAAGTATGGCCTTTCCAACCGTCCTTAACCGTGGACGCGGCTATTCGAATAGGTTTACACTCTGCAGAGGTTGTACGCTTGTGCCACAACTTTTGATTACATCCGTCAGGGGTAACCCCGAATAATCGTAACTCGATACGCGGATCATCAACCATAACCTTTTACTTACATATCCTAGTATAGGTACCTCTCCCCATGAGCTTGGCCTCCCGGTGAAGACCGACCGTCAACTCTGGGAACCGCACGAGGCTTGGGCCGGACATTCACCTCCTCTTTAACGTCGTTTCTTTTGTGGTGGAGGCAGCTTTCGGCATAACCCCGATGACGCTTGTTTAGAGGGAACCCATACTAAGACACATAAACTTCCAGTTAAGCCCTACCCATAATCAGGTATTGTGGGGGTACTTGTAAATTGGAATGGTATCGCATCCGAACCCAACCATCGCTTTTGTAAAGTTCACCATGTCATTCACAAGTCCTATTCACCATCAAAATCTTTCAATAGAATGAATCATCATTCCAAGGTTTTCAAAGTCATTTCATTTCACAAGTTCCCAACTAGAGTAGTCACTTTTATTTATTTAGCAATAGCAACTAGTCATGAGGGGTGCTATCTAGCTTTGTTTGCTTTAGGCTAAATTTGATGCTCTTGTTCTATTCTAGCCTAAGTGAATCATAAATCAAAAGTAAGCTTTGAAAAACAATAAGCAAAATAATTGCAAGGTAAAAACAGGGGATAGGTTTATTGGACATAAAAATAAATGGTGATGGTGCCTTGCTCTTGTAGAGCTTTGCACTTGGGACTTTGCAAGAGTGTTAGCTTGCCTTGGTTGGTGTATTGATCAAAATGTTCCTCCTTCTTCTTCGTAGATGTTCTCGTCGTCCCCTTCGTAGCCTTCGGCACTAGCGTCTATAAATACGAATACGGGTATACAATCATCACACCAAACTTATCTAATTAAACTAAGCACAAACATGGTTCACACGCTTAAACTAGCATCACACATTACTATTAAGTGGGTGGGTGTGTTTTTTTTCTTATTATTTAAGAAAAATAATTTCCTCTCATACTAACTTAGATGTTATTTTCGAGTTACTTAGAGAAATAATTTCCTCTCATTATCTTCTTAAGATTTAATTTCTCTCATGAATAATATGTGACCTAGGTTGACTAGAGTCAACCTCTTCACACTTAACAGTTGAGAAAGTGATTTAAATGAGGTGAACACCTCATACCATTTAATCCTAACATGGTAAAGATTTAATATCATCAAATAATTCCATATGAGAATTGATAGCCCATGGTCTCTACCTCATGTAGAATTACTTGAGACAAAGATTTAAATGAGAGGGATACTTCCCATATGATTTCCTAATAGTTTTGAACAATATATTTGACTAGAAATAGCCATATGGTCCTTTAATTAAACTAGGCCATGATCATTCAAAGTAAGCATGGCATATTTTTGCAGAAACAATTAGTACAAGTGAAATGTGAATTATAGGAGTTGGAATTAACTAAAAATCATTTTTGGTTGATTTTTAATAATTATTCTAATTCACAAAAGTCCCTGACTTGTTTATTTTGCTACTTTAATTATATAATAGATCTAGGGTTCAATCTAGTGGCATTGTGTAGATAAAATCCTAAGCTTTCCAAATATATAAAATTTGTAAAATTTTGCCAAGTATATTTGTAGTTATTAAAGGTTTAGAAAAGCATCTGAGAGCAATTCACGTGAAAATAAATAAAACGAAATTTGAATTTAAACCGCGGGCGGGAGAAGAGTGGGCCGGCCCAGCTTCTGCCCGGGCCTGGCGTGCATGGCGCATGCACGTCGGGCACGCGCGGAGCGCGCAGATCGTCGGATGACGATCCGACGGCGCTGGGCCGTCGTCTTCCTCCCGATGCTGCAAGCTTGCGGGGGCTCTAACTTTCACCTCGGAGCTCGGATTGAGGCGTGGTTTGTTGCGTTGGAAAGGTATTTCCAAGGGCTACAACTTTTATGTAGGGCTCGGGGGATATGGTGATGAAAATCTGGGCGCTTTTGAGGGATGCCGCCGGTGGCCGTGATGAGCTTGTGGACGCCGGTGTGCGGCAATGAGGGAGAGAGGGAGGCTTTAGGAGGGAGGTAGTGAAGCTGCTGGGTGGTTTGGTGATGTCCAAGGCGCGGAGGGCTGCTTATATAGGCTCCAGGGACGGGAACGCGACGTGGAGGTCATGGCGGGCGACGTCACGGGCGCGTCAAGTACGGGGGCTCTGGTCCTTGCCATGGCGTCAGCGGAGAGGTACCGGGGAGGGGTGAACGCGTGCACAGTGGGCTGGCCTGCGGACATAGTGTGCGAGTGCACACGAGGACGAGGCCGACGTCGGTGTCCTTTGAGGGCGTCGCGTCGTGTCGTGTCCTGGCGCGCGTGCGAGCATCCGGGACATGTCCGGTGTGTGTGTGGCGGTGAGGAGGTGCCGGTGGCGCAGTGGGACGCGACGGGATGCAGTGTGCACGAAGAGGGGCATGGGTGGCCACGGGTTGGTGATCATGAGCAATGGCATGATCATTGTGGTCATCCACTTGCTCTCCTTGACATAGGGTCATGTCTAGCAGGTGTCTAGGGTCAATATCAAGCGGAAAGACATGGTGAGAGAGAGGGAAAAGAGCCAGGGCAGGTGGTGACATAGTGGTGATCATGTGAGTGGCATGGTGTGGCATTGGGTGGTGCAAGTGGGTTCTTGGGGTCAACTATGGTAGGGTGGTGTTCAGAGGAGTGAGATGAGTCAGATTGACAAGGTGAGGGTGACCAGAGAGGGAGAAAGACAAGGGTTGGCATGGTGATGTCATTGGGAGTGGCATGGCATGGCATTGGTTCTTTGTGCATACTTTTCTTGTGTACCAAGGTGCTGCAAGCTTAAGTGGGGTGAGGTGAGTCTAGGAGACATGGTGGGAAAGGTGAGAGAGGTCTAGAGTGTGCACAAATGATCAAAGTCAAAAAGGTGTGTGACATATGCAATGACATGGAGTGTCCTTGTGTCAAGGTGATCATGAAAAGGCTAGATGAGGTCATTGAGAGTGGTCAGAGGTACAATGTACTGTGGATGATCACAAGAGAGAGAGGGTGAGGTGGTGAATAGTGGTTGCATAGTGGTTGTACTTCCATATTACTCTATGTATACTTCTCTATCTCAAGCCATTGACTTCTCTTGTATGTAATTTTGACCACTTTGCTGCATGATTGTGTTCCAAATAATATTTGACACACATTGGTGGTCTTGGTTTGGGTTTTGGAGATGGTTTGTGAAAATTTCGAGAAGTGGAGGGAATCTAGAATCTGTTTCAATGTTGCCACTTGGCTTGACTAAATTAAGCAATGGTCAAAGATCTGGTCAAGGTGGTCAACATCAAAGTTGCTCATCTTGATGAGGTCTTGGATGAGGTGCAAAGAGTTGTTAGGGTTTGGTTTAAGAATCTCTTACTAAAAGGGCTCAAAGTGGGTAAGATAATATAAAGTGACAAATTGACCAATATCATATGTAAGTTGCATTTGCAATTTTCTTTGATTTTATTCTGGTTTCTTTGATGCATTTGGGTTTGTAATTGATATATAAGTGTTATACAAGCAAGGGAGCAAGCAAGTGTGGCCTTGGTTGAAGATTTGCAAAATTGGCTAAGTGTGTATGTGAGTGAAAATGGGATTTTCTCCCTATTTGATTTCTCTCTTTTGATTTGGTTTTTCTTGACTCCAAAGTGATTCTTATTAGTTTAGGAACATTTCCAAACCATTGAAACCATTCCAAAAGGTCTAGCTCAAATATTTGCAAAAATGGCCATAACACATAAGAGGTGATGTGTCAATTTTTCTTAATCTTCTAAATTGTTTCTCTTGCTTTACTTGGGCAAGGTTGAGGGTAAATTTAGTGTTAGATTAGGTTTAGAGATGGTGTCACACCATTTGGGTAAGGTATAAAGGCATAGGTCAAGGTTTGGGTAAAATGGCTATGTGTCACATATGCTTCTATGCATATGTTGCATTTGATTTTTGAATTTGACTTGGCTTGCCCCAATTGATGTTGTTGAGTGTTGAAATGGTATATAGGAGTGATCCAACCATTCACAACAAGTCCTAGGGTCAAGATTCTTAAATTCACAAATTTGCTATTTTACTCTCATATGCCTCTATGGCATTTTTAGTTTCTTTTTATTTTCTTTGGTTTCAACTTGGAAATGATTTGAGGAGTACTATATAAGGTTTATGAAGCTTTTCCAATTCTCTAAATAAAGTGGAAAGGTTTAGGGTAAAGATTTATAAAAATAGCCATAGGCACATATACCTTTTTCTTATTTAAATTCTTTTTATTTTATTTTAACTTGGATTGGTAAAAGGGAATGTGAGGTTTAGGGTTTAAGAGTATTTCAAATACTAATTAAACAAACAATCATGGCAGATAGCACAAGAATTAAACAAGATCTCTAGGTATCAAACTTAATTTAATAAAAGTTTTTGTTGGTTCCAAAATTTGGAATTGGGAAATTCATTTTGTTTGTTTTGAAATTTTTGGGATGTTAACATGCAGGTTAGGCGCCGTCCAAGGGCAGCTCTAGGTGGTGTACAAGCAAGAGGGTCAGCCCCTCCTCTCCTCCCTTTATTATATAGGTGGAAATCCCCAAGTGTTGGTGCATCCACACCAGTAGAAACCTCATAGGCAAGTTTAGTTCTGTAAGGCACCGCTTGAATGCGCTTCACGTAAATCCTTATTTTGTGGCGCACCGTATGTGCCACAAAATAGCTTATTTTTGTAGATAGCTTAGAATGGCGCCTGGCTGCAAATTATGGGCCTACATTCACAATTACCAATTAGGGTAGTATTTCAGGAAGCAAGACATGTTGTTATGCCACAGTAAATAACTATTTCCTCGTGGCGCACCGAAGCCCGGTGCCTATGTAGTGCAGTTATTTCGTGGCGCATCGCTCAAAGCCACGGTAAGAGCCAGGCGCACGGTTCCGTGCGCCATGTACTGGTGTGTTATATCATCCCTGCAATTCCTCCTCCTCCCCACGCCCGCACGCTCACCTCCTCCTTCCCCCGCCGCCGCTCGGCCATGGTCGCCGCACCGCTGCCGTCAGCTCTCTCCTTCCTCCGGCGCGAGGCCGATGTCGCACGCGCTCTAATTTATCTCACTGCAAAGACAAGCCGCCGCCAAGTGGAAGGAGTAGAAAATGCACTAGAGTGAGGGGCCGTCAGCTAAGGAGGAGGAGCCGCCGCGCCTTCCTCCTCTCCACCCTCGCCGTCGGCCGTCAACCTCCTCCTCCACCCTATCGCTTCGGGTGAGTTCACCTCTCTCTCCTCCCCTCCTTCTTCCTCCTTCCTCCCTCCCACTCGCCGTCGTCAGCTAACTCCTCCTCCCTCGATCCACCTCTAGCGCCGGTGAGCTCCCACCTCTCCCTCCCCTCCCTCTTCCTCTGCCCTGCCTCGGATGTGTTGGGATGCTGTGCCTGACTGGATGCCGCAGCCGCTGCTGTTCTCTCGGATGCTGATGCTGCTCGACAAAATTACGCAGGAAGTGATGTTGAAAGCTGACCAGGTTGCCAGCCGCTAGGTCAATATGAATAAAACAACAAACATTCTTTTGTTTATCGTGTCGTTAGGCTATATATTTACAGCTCCCACTTCCGGTGATGCTGTATTTGCTGGGGCAAATCAGTACGGCATGAGAGAGAGCATGAGAGAGTTTCGGGGCAGATGATGGCAACATCGCATCGGTCCCGCATTGGTCCCGCTTTGAAATTAGTAAGATCAAGTAGTGGCTTGAGTTCCGTTGGTAACCACTATCAAATTACAGAGCTACTACCTTGTCCTCAAGGCTCTCCCTTAATTGATCCTGCTTGAATTTCCTTTAAGTGACTTAGCTAGATTTTTCAGAGGGAAAAAGATCGCTTGATTTGTTGCCTATGATAATGATCATCAAATGTTTCCTTGTCCTGGCTGTTTCCTAATTGATGCTCTTTATGATCCAAAATGATCCAAGTCCCTTGCATGATTCCATTTGTCCCTAATGTTGTTAATTAAGATGAATAAATTCCCATCACTATCTGGGAGACGTAAAGACCAGTTCTTGATATCCATTAGCCAGACTACTATGTAAAATGTACCCTAGTATTATAGGAGACAAACATTTTAACATGTACCCCAATGTTATTTCTCCCAAGCTGTGCGCTTCGATGGTATGCTTCTTGCCTCACCGTACTTTATCAATTCCCTACCTGATCCTGAGCACCCATGATATATCTGGTGGTGATTCTCTCTAACATGCTTAGTTACCGTCAACACATGTGTTTGTGCATGTGTGAGCCGACTAGCAGTGTCACTCAGGACTATTCAAGTTTCAATGTTGTGATTCACTTTTCCCTCTACCGCAGCAAGAAAATGGTTGGAGCGATGTTTTATCCACCGTTGGCCTTCCTATCTTGCGGTGGCTCCAAAGTGTCATGCGCCTCCCGGATCATCAAATGTTTCCTTAATTTGTCCCTCGTTGCCTCCTTAATCGATGCCCTATGATCCAAATTACTATATTACTGGATTGAGTGATATGGCTACCTTGTCTGCTCTCCAAATGCTATATATGTGTGTATTGACCATGTCTTATATGATTTTTAAGGACCTAGCTAGACTAGAGGGAAAATGTCGCTTTGTTGCCCATGATAAATGGATCATCAAATGTTTCCCTTGTCCTCTGCTGCCTCCCCACCGATGCCTTATGATCCAAATGACCCAAGTCCCTTGCATGATCCCATTTTGTCCACAAGCTGCTTAAGATGAATAAATTCTAATCACCATTTGGGAGATCAAGACTGAAGTTCTGATTTCCAATAGCCAGACCTAATATTAAAAATGTTCCCAAATATGGGAGACAAACATTTTAACATTACCCCAAGTGTGATTTACTTGTCATTGATTAGATGGTTATTCCATCACTGTATTACTGGTGGAGCAAGTGAGGCTTGCGTGATGGCACAAATATCAATATCTTGCATCCCACTTCCGTCTCACTTACTCCATCTCTCGATGTTAATATTTGTTTCACCAACAAAGTATGAGGCATTCCATTAGCCGATACCACTCTGGTCTTTCTTCCATTTTTATGCCGGGATGATTGAATGTTCGGTCACCGCACACTGGGAAAAGCCGCTAGTGAGCCCGGTGATGGCACAATATCACCCTTGTGCATCCACTCGGCCTCACACGCCATCCTAGGATGTTCATTTGTTTCACCAACAAAGTATTATGAGGGCATTCCATTTAGTTCATACTAGCTACTTAATTGCATTGGCCTTTCCATTTTAGTGCCGATGATTAGAATGTTTGGTCACCTATACGCCGCAATATACTTTGTAAGATTTGTTCTTTTTCTCCCCCGCCGCCCCGTGAAATCCAGTCCTTGATGAGACAACAACGCCTACATGCCTCCCAAGCCATAGCACCACTTTTTTTCTTTTCTTCCTCATTGTTATGAACTAGCTCTGCATCAGTTAAGATCTTAAAAACAGCTTCTTCCTAGATATCATGCTTCGCATTCCTGTTGAGTCAGCCAGGCTTTCAGGTCGTAGTCGATCATGACTTCTTGTGCACTTTTTGGCTTTTCTTCTTGGTCCAGGAACTTATTGATTCATCGGCGGGAATGAAGAAGTTTATGACGGTCAGATCAGCAATTCTAATCTTGGCGACCTGTCACATCTAGCTTTCCTTATTTCAATCCATCTACCCATTGGCTCATCAGCAAGAGGTTGCGAACAGTTATGGCAGGCTGGACACGGGCCAGGGGCTGCGCAACACGGCCCTAGTGATAATGCTGGGCAGGCCGGCACGGTTCCTCACTGCTGACTCGGCTCACCGGACAGCGAGGACTCGGGCGGTGAGCCTCCCGCCTTTGAGATGCACCTGCCAGCTTTGTTAAATGTCACACCATGACTAATCCTAACGGTGCTAGGGTCCTCACTTAAAGTATTCATGGTCATTTAACACATGAGTGCACATATTCTATTCTTGTCATTCCATTTGCTTTGAGATTTTCAAAATACTGATGATTAAAATGCTGGTCACCGCACACTTGGGGAAAAGATGCAGAGGTGAGTTTGCAAGATAGCACAAATACCAATCTTGCAGGTATCCAATTCTATTTCGCTACTCCTATCCTGGAATGTTAATACTAGCAGACTAACAATGTATAGGAGGAAGATTTATTCCATTTTTTGTCATTCCATTTGCTTTCTGAGATTTCAAAATGTTGAGGATTAAAATGTTTTGTCACCGACAATTTTAGCATGGCGAGCCTGGTAGATAGCGCAAATATCGAATCTCAGCATCTGACTGGTCCTCACCGACGACATCCTCTTAAATGCGCACATTTCTGTGTTGACCAACAAAGGAGTGCACTTATTCCATTTTGTCATTCCATCTGCTTGACATTTTCAGTACGCCGATGATTTCAATATTTTGTCACCGGTGCAGCTATCGCGGCGCCAGCGTGATGAGTTCAAAGATAGGCATACAAACATTACTCCCGTGCAATCGGACTTACTCACCTTGATAACCGTCCTCGACGTTAATATTTAAAGACTCATCAATGCATGAGGTATTTATCCATTTCCGTACCTGATACTTGTTGGTTCCACTTCTTTTCCATTTCATCATAGCAGGAACTGGACAAGGACCACGCAAAGCTGCAGCCTGGTGGCAGAGATGACGGAGCAAAGGAGGAGGAGGAATCCTATTGAAGACTACTTTGGTATCCTAAACTGTGAATCTTGCACTTAATCTAAGAGTTCGCAGCGCAAACATTTGACACTTCGCTACTATATACAGCGTATCTCGGACGCAGCTTTGGCAATGTGATGATGATGTTCCAGGTTATATCCAGGTAATGCGAAGATGACATTTATATTATACTTCCAATGTTGTCAGATATAACCTGTATTCAGACAGCAATTGTATTGCTGCGCATAACCGTGATATGTGGATGTCTGCGCGTTACCAAATCATGGTATAATTGTTAGCAAATTTCGTATTAATTGTAGCGCCACCCAGCAAGATTCCGGGTATGGATGACTAAGAACAAGCGCGCCACGTAAACCTTA
>NC_061513.1:231649928-231715713 GCF_022539505.1 Lolium rigidum | reverse complement strand
GCTTCGATGCAAAAGACGAGAATGGGCAGACCACCACATATTATGGATACATAGAGGAGATATGGGAACTTGACTATGGTCCCACTTTTAAGGTCCCTTTGTTTCGGTGCAAATGGGTGAAGCTCAGCGGTATACATATTGATGATAAGTACGGTATGATAACAGTGGATCCCAACAATCTTGCGTACCTTGACGAGCCATTTGTCCTAGCCAGCCGAGGTGGCTCAAGTTTTCTACGTGAAGGACATGTCTAGCAAATCAAGAAAAGAAATCAACAAAAGAATACATCAACCGAGGAGCCAAAGCGCCACATAGTTCTTTCGGGGAAAAGAAACATCGTGGGAGTGGATGACAAGACAGACATGTCAGAAGATTATAATAAGTTTAAAGAAATTCCGCCCTTCACGGTGAAAATTGACCCAAGCATCTTACTAAATGATGAAGATTCTCCATGGCTACGGCGTAGAAGATCACAACACTAGATGGCGATGTAATAATGTATTCTTCATATATAGTTCCCAAGACAATCTCTACATTTATGTAATAATGAGAACCCTTTCCCCAACACTTGTTAGAGGAGACGGAGTATTCTTTCATATAATGTATTCTTTCACGGGCTTGCGGAGGAAATTTTTCCGAGGAGCAGCTTCCGAAGATGCCGTAGGGCGTGTGCACCACCGACATCTTCGAGAAGCTGCGCCACGGGAGATTTCCCAACCCTTTCCTTCATCCATGGGAATGAAACTGTGCTTGGCTTGTTGATCCGCTTGGCAAGGCGTATTGATGCTCCTTTTATAGGCACGGCACCGCTTCTACTTTGTCTTGTTCCTTCGACAGGGCGTCGTGCGCTACATGCTTTATCTCATCGAGCAGTGCGTCCACCCACGCTTCCTTATCCTGCCGACAGCTTTAGTCCCGGTTGCAGCCACCAACCGTGACAAAAGGTTACCGACGCATCCTTATCCTGCCGACAGCTTTAGTCCCGGTTGCAGCCACCAACCGTGACAAAAGGTTACCTGCACATCATCCCCCGGATAAGGCCCTCCTAGATAAGCCTCCCCAGGCTTTTGTCCCGGTTTGAGCCTCCACCCGGGATGAAAGTTTCGCGCGCCACTTCGTTCCCGCCTATTTTCTTCCCGCATTCCCGCCATTTTTCCACTATATATATGTAGGCCTTGGACTCATATCTGCAAACCTCATCACTCTCTCCCATGGCTTCCATCGTATGTCTAACACCCCGGGAGGCGGAGGCGCTTTGCGCCTCGAACTACCCCTGCCCGCCCGGCTACCGCGTCCCGACCGGCCGGTTGCGGAGCGTCGGAGGCGTACCGGTCCCTCCTATCCCTGTAGGTGTGCCACGCGAGATGGCCATCACGAACCACTACTATTTCGAGCTCACGCCTGAGCAGCGGAGGAATCCCCAGTGGCATCCCGACTACAGCCCGACTTGGGACAGCTTCTTCATCAATCGGCGTGAGAGGGCGGTTGCCAGGTACGAGGAGGACGGCCCGCCTCCTTCGAACTTCAACGAGGCCGGCCGTCGGATGTGGTGGCGCGGCCGGACTCTCCAGAGCGTCATGGCCTATCGTGGCCCCCGCCTGCGCTACCCTCAATCCCAGCCCACGCGTGGTCATCCGCCGAGGTTCGACAACCGCGACCCCGATGCTAGCGACGATGACGTCGGCGACTTTGATGACTACAGTGGCGACGTGTATAGGACTAGGCACGACTATGATTGAATGGCTCCAACATTCGAATCTGGCCATGTATCTTATTTTTCAGCTTGAGCTCTGTACTTTAATTTCAGTTCAATCGTAATAAATTTCGTGTCAACCACTTTATTGAACAAAAACAACCGACAACGACTTTATAAACTAAATTTAAACTAATAGAACCGACAACGACTTTATTGAAATTACAATAAAATAGATAAATTACTAGTCTAGTCTCTACTCGTCGTCGGAGGTTGTCTCCGTCCAAAGGTCATCCCACCGAGGGTCGTTTTCGGTCCAAGTTGTATTCGAGTTCTCGAGCTCGAAGGCGGCGACGGCCCGACGGTGGCGCCCGTTGGACCTTCGTTGTGCCCTAAGGTTAGCAAAGAACGCGTCGGGGGACCGCGCCCTCCACCGGCGCATCAACCGCTCGTCGCGCTCGGCGATGGCGATCCCGCGCTGCACCTCGGCGATGCCGGCGACGGTCCTCGTCGGTGACGAGGCACGGCGGTGGCGCGAGGAACTCCGCCTCCTCTAGCGATTCAACATCCGGGAAGTTCATGTCGTGCCCTGGCCGCCGAAAGCGCCACGCCGCCGCGTCGTAAGCGCGCGCCGCCTCCTCCGGCGTGTTGTACGTGCCGAGGGTGAGGCGGAAGCCACCGGCGCGTATCTCGGCGGTGAACCTACCGCTCGGACGCACTCGAACGCCACGGAAACCGGACGCCCTCGACGACATGGAGGCATCCCGGAGATGAATGAGCGGAGGCGGTGGCGACGTGTGGTTGCGCCCGCACTCGTCGCTCTATATAGCGCACGCGGGGCATGGCACGTGTCGGCCGGTGGCTACACGCCGCACGCCGGCGTCGGCGGGGCGAGGCACGTGTCAGCGGTGGCTACACGTCGCACGCCGGCGTCCGGCGGGGCGAGGCACGTGGAAGCGGTGGCGACACGTGGCACGGGGACGCGACACGAGTGGCACGGCGGCGCGTGCACGGGGTGAAACATACACGACTATCCGTTTTATATGATGCGAGATGCAAATAGTTATATGGATGTCATATTCATGTTCATTGGATTTTTCTGATCAATTTTCATATATAAAACTTTTCTTTTTGAGTTACCATTTAAAAGTTATTGAAATAATAGTTTTTATTAAGAAAAAAACAGAAAAACAAAAAATAGAAGACATAGATTATTGAAATAACGGGCTGCAGGCTCGATCCGCGTCCAACGGCTCCAGGCCGTTGGATTCAAACGGCCGGAGCCGTTGGATGCGCTTCACGCGGATCGGCCGCCTCCCCTCCCACCCCTTTTGTCGCGGGTCGAGCCACGGCCCGCGATAAGAGGACCCTCTTATCGCGGTGGTGGCACGACCCGCGATAAAGGGGGCCTTTATCACGGGTCGTGCCACCACCCGCGACAAAAGGGGTTAGGTATAAATACCTAACCCCGCGGGCGGAGCCCCCACCCGCGACACCCGGAGGCCATTCCCTTAGCAAAATCGCGCCGCCAGGCTGCCCAAATCCACCGCCGCCGTCGGCCATCTTCGCGCCGCCGTCGCGCGCCTCCTCGCCGCGCCGCCTCGATCCCCTCCGCGCCGCGCCGCCGCCGCCGCGCCTCCTCGCGCCGCCTGCCGCGCGCGATTCCTCTCGCCGCGCGCGCCGCCGCGCGCGCGCGCCGCCGCGCCGATCCTCCTCGCCGCCGCGCCGCCCGCCGCCGCCGCCCGGCCCGCGCCGCCTCCGCTCGCCGCGCCGCCGCGCCTCCGCAGGTAGCCGACCGCCGGCGCGCGGCGCCGGCGCCCCGGCCGGTCCCTCTTTTTTTTTAATTTTTTTTTTCTTAGTTAGTATAATTTGTATTAGTAATTTTGTATGTTAGTTTAAATTTTAGTATTAGTTAGTTAGTATAATTTTGTTGTATATTAGTTAGTTAATTAGTTATGATAATTAGTTAGTTTAATTTTTTGTAAGTATTTTAGTATATAGATATTTTAGTATAGTTAGTATTAAATTTTGTTGTAAATTAGTTAGTTCAGATAATTAGTTAGTTTAAATTTTGTTGTAAGTATTTTGTTGTAATTAGTTAGTTTATTTTTGTTAAATGTAATTAGTTAGTTCAAATTTGTAGTTTAAATTTTGTTGTAACCGCCGACACCCTCTCGCAAACACACCCTCTCGCAAACACCCGCCGAGACCCCTCTCGCAAACAACCGACGTCGACTCCCTCCCCCTCGCAAAAACCCGTCGCCGACACCCTCTCCCTCTCGCAAACACGCGCCCTCTCCCTCTCGCAAACACGCGCCGACACCCCTCTCTCTCCCTCTCGCAAACACGCGCCGCTCGACACCCTCTCCCTCTCGCAAACACGCGCACTCTCCCTCTCGCAAACACGCGCCGACACCCCTCTCCCTCTCGCAAACACGCGCCGCCGAGACCCTCTCCCTCTCGCAAACACGCGTCGCCGACACCCCTCTCCCTCTCGCAAACACGTGTCGCCGATTAGGTTAGGTTTGTTTCGTTGATTAGGGTTAGGTTTGGTTTGTGTTTGATTAGGGTTAGGGTTTGGTTTGTGTTTGAACATTTACTTATCGATTTAATTCTTTTGCGTAAACAATGGATCAATTCGAACGGGACTTGGAACAGGAAGACATATTCGCGGACATAATCCGCGATGGTACATAGGCCGACCGAGCCGACTCCGGTGATGGAGAAGCCCGCGGCTCCGGTGATGGAGAAGCCGACGGCTCCGGTCATGGAGAAGCCGACGGCTCCGGTGATGGAGAAGCCGACGGAGTCGGTGACGGAGAAGCCGACGGCTCCGGTGACGGAGAAGCCGACGGCTCCGGTCATGACGAGGTATTAATGGAATTCTATATGTACATATGTATTGAGGCATTAGTATAGAGGCATTAATGCAATTCTATATGTATTCTCTTAGGCCTCCAAAGATAAGATAGAGAAACGAGGCCCGGCAAAGAAGTTGAGCAAAAAAGACCACTTCACAATTGAAGCTATATCACCGGAAGGCCAACCGGTGGTACCCGCGAGTGTCGGAGTGACATTCAAAAATCAGTGCGGAGTTGTGGTTAGAGATCGTATCCCGATCACCGTCAGAGAATGGAACAAGACCAAGAATGTGACCGAAAATCAGGTTGCCGATAGGTACAAAGACACACTTTTCAGCGACCTCATGGCACATTTCACTTTGCCGATTTGGGATCGGAGTCTGAGAATGCTAAGCGGCGGGCGCTAGTGAAGAAATGGGCTCTTAAGAAGATGGGGGAACTTTTCCGGCGTATAAGAACCGGTTATGGCAAAATTATAAGAAAGACAAGAAGCCTCCATTATTCGAGAACTACCTAGCGAAGCAGGAGCATAACTCGGGAAGAATTTGTGAGGTACAAAGAATCGAGGAGGCTGTGAACCCGTCAACGAAAAACAAGAAGAATGCAAGCTTAAAGGAATATCACCATCATACGGGGCGAGGGGGCTACGGAGGGGCCATGCCTAAGTGGGATGCACAAGAGGCTGAGATGGAGCTGAAGGGGATCACTCCGTAACCCACGCGAGAAGGATGGGACACTAGGGCTCGAAATTGGTTCCTCGCGCATGGCTGTGAGTATGACATGAAGACAGGGAACATTGTTGAAAGCTGACACCAGGGTTAGGGTACCCAGTGCAAAAATGGATTGAAGTGACGGCAGATATAAAGGCGGGAAAACTTAAGTTTGCTCCCGATAGAGAGAAAGATTTGTCGACGCTTGTCCTCGGTAATCCCGAGAAGGGAGGACGAACAAGAGGCTTCGGCCCTAGTGTTCCATGGTCGCTTGGGTTTCCGGCCGACGCGGAGACTTATAGAAGCCGAGCGAGAGCTAAACAACGCCACTGGAGGTGCGGAATGACCGGATGGCCGAGTTCCAACGCCGACTTGACCAGCAGCAGCGGGAGCTTCAGCAGCAAGCAGCGGGAGATAAATGAACTAAAAGGACAGCGCCCGCCAGATAATACCGCCGACATATCTCAGCCGACGAGACAACAGACGTGGCCGACTCGGAGGCCCCTTCTACACGGATGATGATAGATGCCGGTCCCGGCGACCCCTTGGATGGAATCAAGGAGCAAACACCTTGTGATCTCCATGAGGTGTTCAGGAAGGTTTCGTTAAGGTGGCGGTCGGCTATGTCTTACCGGCATTTGGACCCGAAGGTGAGCCGGCAACATGGCATGGCAATCCGATTCCAGCTGGCTATGCTCGTGTCGGGGTGGATTCAGCTTGTCCCGTCGTGGGGGACATTGGAGCTCGATATCCCCGGAGGTGATGGGGGGCTTACACTCGAGAGGTGCCGGGAGAAGTCATTCTCTCGGGAAAAGAAGAACATCAAGCTGCCGAGCTGGGTAGCCCCTAGTACCCGCCGTCCGAGCAGGTCACCATCACCTCCTCCGGATGATCGCAGGCCACCATCACCTCCTCCTACCGATCACATGTCGCCACCATCACCCCATGGGTACGACGTCGACCACGACATCGGTAGTCCATCTCCATCTCCAGCGCCGCCGCCTCCGCCCAAAAAGACTCGGAATGCACCCAGCCGGAAGCGTTTCAAGAGTCCTGTCCGCAAGATGTCGCCCCTCCCAAAAGTACCAAAGGTTCCTCCCCCCGTCCTTACGATCGTACCCCGGAGGAAAATGATGCCATTGTTAAGAAAATCAATTATGATTTTTTTCATAAGCCAAAACCTCCTGCGCCGTAGCCATACACAGAGAAGCAAATAGCATATGCTACTAGTTTTCTGAACACACCATCGCAAGTATGACTTACACGAGAAGAAGGATGACTATACACGCACTCTTGCGAAGGTAATTGACCAAAAGAAGGCTGAAAAGGCTAAGGAGAAGGACATTGCTGGCACGAGCAAATCATCAGCTAGAAGTGCAACTGAGAATAAGTCAACTTCAACAAGTGCACCCCTCAAGGCCAAGCCAACGACAAAAGGCAAAAAGAGAAAGGAAGTTCCCCTCCTCGGTGCTCAGCCCAAACAATCGATCCCAGCACTCAAAGTGCTTAATGTTCCCAAGCTGTACCAGGAACAGTGGTGGTTTCGATATGGAAGAAGCTGCAAAGCTAGCGGCTGCCCGTGACGTTACCGTGGAGGAATTGCTGTCTGCAGCAGATGTGTGCACTACCCACCGCTGATATAGCTCCTAAATTTGTCTACGGGGCCGACTTGGTCAGCACAGAGCAGCTGCATAAACTGCCAACACATATGCGGAATTTGCATCGCTGGTACCTTGATGCATGCAAGGAGAACATAATGTACATCGTGGCGAGTATACCATGGGAATATTACTACCGAAAGGAGGAGATCCATATTGAGATGAATGAACTCGGCAGTTATTCAATCTAGATGCCCTCGACAAATCTCTCATGAGTTGCTATTGCTTGTAAGTTGTTAACTACATATAAGTTCATTTTCATTCAGTTCATGTTCGTTTTCATTGCATATATATACTCATTATATCTTATGTGTTCTCTTATGCGATCGAAGATCGTTGAATGCGAAGTAATAATATTATCAATGTTGGGTTTATTGACCCGTATAAAATACATGTTGAAACGGTGAAGCATAAACGCGAAGAAACGGGGGAAACCTACTAAGGTTTTTGGGGAGCAATATTTCTGTGATTCAATATTGTTTCCTTACAACTACGAGTGAGAGTCTTAATGATCTTTTATGCACATTCAATTTTTCTTACTCGATGTTAAGTGTAATTCCTGACGTATATGCATAACATGTGCAGCTTCCACTCGGATTCTACTAGACATTCAACCTCGATAAGGGAATAGTTGAAGTAAAAGACCCACCGAGTAGAGGCGTGGACGGGTTCAAGGACTTGCGAAGTTGCTCCAAGTGTAATTTCCTTCATCGCCGCGCTTTATCATTCGTGAGATATCAATTAATTATCCACTCATTCAATCATTCTTTTGCCCGGCAGGGCTTGGACCGCTTTCAAGAGACATCGTAAGGACGGTACCTGCGCGAGAAGCTAACATTTACTCCTGTACCGTGCCCCCAAGCAGCCACAAGGGACGAATCTATGTGGATACTACGTTTGCGAGTCCATTCGCATGTTAACCACCGAGAAGCAGAACAATAATAAATTCGACGTAAGCAATAACATTCACAACTTTATTTATTATCATCAATATTTCGTTATCAAGACTGATATAGTCATACTCATCTCATTTTCGTATATAGGTCGACTTCATGCGGGACAGACTCCAACCAAAGGAACACGCACTAGGAATCGCGGAGGAACCGGCGGGACTTTTGATTAAAGAAGTACTAAACAACAAAGGCTTGTTTAGTCCAAATAGATGCTCTACCTCCAAATAGACGGTCGTTAGTACCGCTTGTCGATCGTGAGCTAAATGTATATATGTAGGGAATCTACGAATATGTGTAAGGGGAATCGACTTTTGCTTGCAATATTTGTTTGATCGATCTATATATATATATTGAATGAACGTGTACAACTTCTAGTAGCGTACAAATATATGCAACTTCTATTTTAGAACGAAAAAAATGAAATAACAAAGTGGCTCGGGGCTGGGGGGTGGGGTGTGATACGTCTCCAACGTATCGATAATTTCTTGTGTTCCATGCCACATTATTGATGTTATCTACATGTTTTATGCACACTTTATGTCATATTCGTGCATTTTCTCGAACTAACCTATTAACAAGATGCCGAAGTGCCAGCTGTCAGTTTCTCGCTGTTTTTGGTTTCAGTAAATCCTAGTAAAGAAATATTCTCGGAATTGGACGAAATAAAAGCCCAGAGGCCTATTTTCTCACGAAGCTTCCGAAGTCCGAAGGACGAGACGAAGAGGGGCCACAGGGGGCCAAACCCTAGGCGGCGCGGCCCCCCCTGGCCGCGCCGGCCTGTGGTGTGGGCCCCCGTGCCGCCTCTTGACTCTGCCCTTCCGCCTACATAATAGCCTCCGTGACGAAACCCCCAGCACCGAGAGCCACGATACGGAAAACACTACCGAGACGCCGTCGCCGCCGATCCCATCTCGGGGATCCTGAGATCGCTCTCCGCACCCCGCCGGAGAGGGGAATCATCTCCCGGAGGACTCTACACCGCCATGGTCGCCTCCGGAGTGATGAGTGAGTAGTCTACCCCCGGACTATGGGTCCATAGCAGTAGCTAGATGGTTGTCTTCTCCCATTGTGCTATCATTGTCTGGATCTTGTGAGCTGCCTATCATGATCAAGATCATCTATATGTAATTCTATATGTTGCGTTTGTTGGGATCCGATGAATAGAGAATACTTGTTATGTTGATTATCAAAGCTATGCTTATGTGTTGTTTATGATCTTGCATGCTCTCCGTTATTAGTAGATGCTCTGGCCAAGTAGATGCTTTTAACTCCAAGAGGGAGTACTTATGCTCGATAGTGGGTTCATGCCTCGCATTGACACCTGGGACAAAGGATGTAAAAGTTCTAAGGTTGTGTTGTGCCGTTGCCACTAGGGATAAAACATTGATGCTATGTCTAAGGATGTAGTTGTTGATTACATTACGCACCATACTTAATGCAATTGTCTCGTTGCTTTGCAACTTAATACCGGAGGGGGTTCTGATGATAACCTCGAAGGTGGACTTTTTAGGCATAGATGCAGCTTGGATGGCGGTCTATGTACTTTGTCGTAATGCCCAATTAAATCTCACTATACTCATCATGATATGTATGTGCATGGTCATGCTCTCTTTATTTGTCAATTGCCCAACCGTAATTTGTTCACCCAACATGCCGTCTCGTCTTATGGGAGAGACACCTCTTAGTGAACCTGTGGACCCCGGTCCAATTCTCTTTACCGAAATACAATCTACCGTCAATACTTGTTTCTACCGTTTTCTCTCGCAAACAATCATCTTCCACACAATACGTGCTTAATCCTTTGTTACAGCGAAGCTCTAAGGAGATTGACAACCCCACCGTTTCGCTGGGGCAAAGTAGTTTGGTTGTGTTGACGCCCTGCACTTCGCAACGCCGCGTGTGACCAGAAGAGCATTGCGGGCCGTCGCTCGGAGGGGTCTCAGCCAGCCGCAGCTCTAGGCTCTTCCCGGCTCTACGGTGTTGACAAGGCCGCTGCCCGCCGGTGGGTTTTGGCAGTCAACAGTTTCTTACTGAGGGAAACTTGCCGCTGCGCGCATCACACCTTCCTCTTGGGGTTCCCAATGGACGTGTCAATTACACGCATCAAGCAAATTTCTGGCGCCGTTGCCGGGGAGATCAAGACACGCTGCAAGGGGAGTCTCCACTTCTCAATCTCTTTACTTTGTTTTTGTCTTGCTTTATTTTATTTACTACTTTGTTTGCTGCATTATATCAAAACACAAAAAAATTAGTTGCTAGTTTTACTTTATTTACTGTCTTGTTTGCTATATCAAAAACACAAAAAATTAGTTACTCGCATTTACTTTATTATCATGTCTAGTCCCGTAGTTGTTACTCTATCACCTGAGGAATCAATCTTCACTTTTAAACAAGGAGGTGAAGAGAATTTTAAAGAAGCATGGTCTAGAATTTTTGATTCTTATAGTAAAACTGAACCTAAAATGACCTTAAGCTTGCTCCTTAGTAATTTCTATTTTGGACTTATTCTTCGTTATAGATATGCCTTAGATGCTGTAGTGGGAGGAGATTTCCTTCATTGTGATGGGGATCAAGCTTTTAATGCTATAAGGAAATTGATTACATAATTTAGCTCTGATAATAATTTTGATCCATCTCATGCTAGTATGCATAATAGATTAAACACTATTGAAACAAATATATCTTGTTTAAAACAAGTGTATAACCGAATTCGTGAATACTATGATTATGTTCCATTAAGCTTCGAACCTTCAATGTGGGTGCCTACCATTAAAGCTACTATTGGTGGTGAAATTTTTTCTGCTCGTTGTGATATTATGTCTGAGTTTTGCCTTATGCCTGAAAATATTTATAAATCTTTGACACTTTGGGAACTCACTGAAGGAGGAGAAGAAATAACTCTTATGGATAACTCTGTTGTAATTCCTAAGGGTATAGCTGAAGGTGTTTTCACAACCTTTCTTGGAAGGACGGTATCCACTGATTATCTCGTTATTGAATGTGTAGGGACGGGACAAATCACGTTTGGAAGATCCCTGCTGAAACTCATGGGAGCAGTCATAGATGTTGGGAAAGGCACTCTAAATTTTACCTCTACACCCGGATGCGGTCATGTATTCCCTAGACCAAAGAGTAAGAATAAGAGTAAGAAAGGTAAGAGCAACACCCCTGGTAAGAATGCCAATGCTCCATCCCTTGACAATACTTGAGTTACACTTTCTGCGCCTAGCTGAAAGGCGTTAAAGAAAAGCGCTTATGGGAGACAACCCATGTTTTTACTACAGTATTTTTGTTTTATATTTGAGTCTTGGAAGTTGTTTACTACTGTAGCAACCTCTCCTTATCTTAGTTTTATGTTTTGTTGTGCCAAGTAAAGTCTTTGATAGTAAAGTAAATACTAGATTTGGATTACTGCGCAGAAACAGATTTCTTTGCTGTGACGAATCTGGGTCTAATTCTCTGTAGGTAACTCAGAAAATTAAACCAATTTACGTGAGTGATCCTCAGATATGTACGCAACTTTCATTCAATTTGGGCATTTTCATTTGAGCAAATCTGGTGCCCTAATAAAATCCATCTTTACGGACTGTTCTGTTTTGATAGATTCTGCCTTTTATTTCGTATTGCCTCTTTTGCTATGTTGGATGAATTTCTTTGATCCATTAATGTCCAGTAGCTTTATGCAATGTCCAGAAGTGTTAAGAATGATTGTGTCACCTCTGAACATGTGAATTTTTATTGTGCACTAACCCTCTAATGAGTTGTTTCGAGTTTGGTGTGGAGGAAGTTTTCAAGGATCAAGAGAGGAGTATGATACAATATGATCAAGGAGAGTGAAAGCTCTAAGCTTGGGGATTCCCCGGTGGTTCACCCCTGCATATTCTAAGAAGACTCAAGCGTCTAAGCTTGGGGATGCCCAAGGCATCCCCTTCTTCATCGATAATATTATCAGGTTCCTCCCTCGAAACTATATTTTTATTCCGTCACATCTTATGCACTTTGCTTGGAGCGTCGGTTTGTTTTTGTTTTTTGTTTTGTTTGAATAAAATGTATCCTAGCATTCACTTTGTGGGAGAGAGACACGCTCCACTGTAGCATATGGACAAGTATGTCCTTAGGCTCTACTCATAGTATGCATGGCGAAGTTTCTTCTTCGTTAAATTGTTATATGGTTGGAATTGGAAAATGCTACATGTAGTAATTCTAAAATGTCTTGGATAATTTGATACTTGGCAATTGTTGTGCTCATGTTTAAGCTCTTGCATCATATACTTTGCACCCATTAATGAAGAAACGCTTAGAGCTTGCTAATTTGGTTTGCATATTTGGTTTCTCTAGAGTCTAGATAACATCTAGTATTAAGTTTTGAACAACAAGGAAGACGGTGTAGAGTCTTATAATGTTTATAATATGTCTTTTATGTGAGTTTTGCTGCACCGTTCATCCTTGTGTTTGTTTCAAATAACCTTGCTAGCCTAAACCTTGTATCGAGAGGGAATACTTCTCATGCATCCAAAATACTTGAGCCAACCACTATGCCATTTGTGTCCACCATACCTACCTACTACATGGTATTTATCCGCCATTCCAAAGTAAATTGCTTGAGTGCTACCTTTAAAATTCCATCATTCACCTTTGCAATATATAGCTCATGGGACAAATAGCTTAAAAACTATTGTGGTATTGAATATGTACTTATGCACTTTATCTCTTATTAAGTTGCTTGTTGTGCGATAACCATGCTTCGGGGACGCCATCAACTATTCTTTGTTGAATATCATGTGAGTTGCTATGCATGTCCGTCTTGTCCGAAGTAAGAGAGATCTACCACCTTTATGGTTGGAGCATACATATTGTTAGAGAAGAGCATTGGGCCGCTAACTAAAGCCATGATTCATGGTGGAAGTTTCAGTTTTGGACATATATCCTCAATCTCATATGAGAATAATAATTGTTGCCACATGCTTATGCATTAAAGAGGAGTCCATTATCTGTTGTCCATGTTGTCCCGGTATGGATGTCTAAGTTGAGAATAATCAAAAGCGAGAAATCCAAAATGCGAGCTTTCTCCTTAGACCTTTGTACGGGCGGCATGGAGGTACCCCATTGTGACACTTGGTTAAAACATGTGTATTGCGATGATCCGAGTAGTCCAAGCTAATTAGGACAAGGTGCGGGCACTATTAGTATACTATGCATGAGGCTTGCAACTTGTAAGATATAATTTACATAACTCATATGCTTTATTACTACCGTTGACAAAATTGTTTCATGTTTTAAAAATAAAAGCTCTAGCACAAATATAGCAATCGATGCTTTCCTCTTTGAAGGACCATTCTTTTTACTTTTATGTTGTGTCAGTTCACCTATCTCTCTCCACCTCAAGAAGCAAACACTTGTGCGAACTGTGCATTGATTCCTACATACTTGCATATTGCACTTGTTATATTACTCTATGTTGACAATTATCCATGAGATATACATGTTACAAGTTGAAAGCAACCGCTGAAACTTAATCTTCCTTTGTGTTGCTTCAATACCTTTACTTTGATTTATTGCTTTATGAGTTAACTCTTATGCAAGACTTATTGATGCTTGTCTTGAAGTACTATTCATGAAAAGTCTTTGCTTTATGATTCACTTGTTTACTCATGTCATTACCATTGTTTTGATCGCTGCATTCATTACATATGTTTACAAATAGTATGATCAAGGTTATGATGGCATGTCACTTCAGAAATTATCTTTGTCATCGTTTTACCTGCTCGGGACGAGCAGAACTAAGCTTGGGGATGCTGATACGTCTCCGACGTATCGATAATTTCTTATGTTCCATGCCACATTATTGATGATATCTACATGTTTTATGCACATTTTATGACATATTCGTGCATTTTCTGGAACTAACCTATTAACAAGATGCCGAAGAGCCGATTCTCTGTTTTCTACTTGTTTTTGGTTTCAGAAATCCTAGTAACGAAATATTCTCGGAATTGGACGAAATCAACGCCCAGGGTCCTATTTTGCCACGAAGCTTCCAGAAGGCCGAAAGGGATACGAAGTGGGGCGACGAGGCGCCGCCACCATAGGGCCGCGTGGCCGGAGGGGCCCGCGCCGCCCTATGGTGTGGGCCCCTCGTCGGCCCTCCGACTCTGCCCTTCCGCCTACTTATAGCCTCCGTCGCGAAACCCCCGATACGAAGAACCACGATACGGAAAACCTTCCGGAGACGCCGCCGCCGCCAATCCCATCTCGGGGGATTCGGAGATCTCCTCCGGCACCTCGCCGGAGAGGGGATTCATCTCCCGGAGGACTCTTCACCGCCATGGTCGCCTCCGGAGTGATGAGTGAGTAGTTCACCCCTGGACTATGGGTCCATAGAAGTAGCTAGATGGTTGTCTTCTCCTCATTGTGCTTCATTGTTGGATCTTGTGAGCTGCCTAACATGATCAAGATCATCTATCTGTAATACTATATGTTGTGTTTGTCGGGATCCGATGGATAGAGAATACCATGTTATGTTAATTATCAAGTTATTACCTATGTGTTGTTTATGATCTTGCATGCTCTCCGTTATTAGTAGAGGCTCCGGCCAAGTTGATGCTAGTAACTCCAAGAGGGAGTATTTATGCTCGATAGTGGGTTCATGTCTCCGTGAACTGCGGGAGTGACAGAAACCCCTAAGGTTATGGATGTGTTGTTGCCACTAGGGATAAAACATTGATGCTATGTCCGAGGATGTAGTTATTGATTACATTACGCGCAATACTTAATGCAATTGTCTGTTGTTTAGCAACTTAATACTGGAAGGGGTTCGGATGATAACCTGAAGGTGGACTTTTTAGTCATAGATGCAGTTGGATGGCGGTCTATGTACTTTGTCGTAATGCCTAATTAAATCTCACTGTACTTATCATGACATGTATGTGCATTGTTATGCCCTCTCTATTTGTTAATTGCCCGACTGTAATTTGTTCACCCAACATGCTTTTATCTTATGGGAGAGACACCTCTAGTGAACTGTGGACCCCGGTCCATTCTCTTATACTGAAATACAAATCTTCTGCAATACTTGTTCTATACTGTTTTCTTGCAAACAATCATCTTCCACACAATACGGTTAACCCTTTGTTATAGCAAGCCGGTGAGATTGACAACCTCACTGTTTCGTTGGGGCAAAGTACTTTGGTTGTGTTGTGCAGGTTCCACGTTGGCGCCGGAATCTCTGGTGTTGCGCCGCACTACATCCCGCCGCCATCAACCTTCAACGTGCTTCTTGACTCCCTACTGGTTCGATTAAACCTTGGTTTCTTACTGAGGGAAACTTGCCGTTGTGCGCATCACACCTTCCTCTTGGGGTTCCCAACGGACGTGTCAATTACACGCATCAGCCACCACACAGGGAGATGAACCCCTATGTAGCACACCAGGATTTCAGGTTGTACAAAACCCGCAGGGATTTGGACAACGCCCTCGCCTCTCGCCAAGCACATTCCCCGTGAAGAAGAAGAATTCCACGCTGAAGAGTAGAATCACCCCAGCACTTAAGTAGGTGTGAGTTTGTATCAGGATCCCCTTGTATCATAGAACGAATGAATGGTTCTTCAAACCAACAGTGTGTTAGTTTTATAATGTGTGATGCTTGGTATGAATGAAAAAGTGTTGTTGGTTTTTACCCCCGCAACACTACTCAAATTTTCAAGTTATGAACCTTTAAAAAAAAACTTTAACAAAACAAACCATAGAAATTCCCCTCTTATCTTATGATCTACACCATTGTTCAGATGGCCCCTCCTACCCGCAACAACTCCCGTGCCCAGGCCAACCAGATGCACATCGAGCACGCCAAGATTTCTGACACCATCAACATCCTTGCAATGGAGCGCAAGGCACTTCGCCATCAGCACGCCAAGAAGGACTACCTCATTGCTCGCCTCCGCGTGAGGATAGCATCACTGGAGCAGCTCATCCCAATACCCAACCATGCCCCCAGAGACAAGTCCACTGTGACTTGCTATGAATGTGGTGTTACTGGTCACTACTCTAACAAGTGCCTGATGAAAGCCGCCAACAATGCCCCAAGGACTGGAAGCAATGTTGTACCCATTGCCCAAAAGGACAAGTCAACGGTAACCTGCTATGAATGTCGAACTGTGGGTCACTACTCCAACGAGTGCCCCAAGAAGCTTGCCAAGATTGCCGCCATACCGCAACACCGGCTCAGCAACAGCGCCGCTTTGCAGGAAGAAGGAACCAGAACAACAACAACGGCCGTCTCTACCACATGAATGCCACTGAAGCTCAGGAAGCACCCCAGACCATGCCAAGTATGTCTTCCTGTTAATCAAAATACTCAATCTCTCTTAGGAACCTAACTTTTCTTAAAATCTCGGGACGAGATTTGTTTAAGGGGGAAGGGTTTGTAACATCCCAAAAAATTCAAAACACAACAAATGAATTTCCCTATTTCCAAATTTTGGAACCAACAAAAACTTTTATTCAATTAAGTTTGATACATAGTGATCTTGCTTAATTCTTGTGCTATTGCCATGATTGCTTGTTATAGTATTTTTGGGATAGCACCACACCATCTCACAGCATCCCCTTCCTCCTCCTAGCACCTCCCTCCCGCTCTCCTCACAGCTCACCGGCGTCAACAAGCTCGCCACGGCCACCGGCGGCATCCCTCAAAAACCGCCCAGATTTTTATCACAATAGCCACCGAGCCCTACACCAAAGTTGTAGCCCTTGGAAAGACCTTTCCAACGCACCTAACCACGCCTCAATCCGAGCTACGAGGTGAGAGAAATCGCCCCCGCAAGCCTGCAGTGTCGGGGGGGGAGACGACGGCCCAGCACCGTCGGATCCCGATCCGACGCGCCGCGTGCTCCGCCTGCACTCGACGTGCATGCGCCATGCACGCACGGCCCGGTCAGCAACGGGGCCGGCCCAACTTCTTCCCGCCCTCAGTTTGAATTTAAATTCCGTTTTATCTTTTGCCTTTAATTTTGCATACTAGTGCAGTGCTAGAATGTAAATAGTTTCAAATCTACAAATCCAAATCTTGTGATTGAAAATGTTATAGAAAGATTATGAAATTATCTAACTAACCTCACTGGTCTCAACCTCATAGCTTTTGTAAATTTTGAATAGAAAAAATAACAAATAAGATACTTTTCAGTTTTCAAATAAATATTAAAAATCAACCCTTGTGAATTTTGAGGTGATTCCACCTCTCATAATTCACATTTAACAAAATCTAATTTTTTATGTAGGAATATGATATAGGTACTGTGTATGATCATGGGCTAGAAGCAAAATATTGGTTATGTAGTCAATACTAGTCCATTTAAACTATTTCAAATTTTAGGAAATTAAATCTATGAGGTGTAGCACCTCATTTAAATCATTTTCTCAAGTGTTATGAAGTAATGTGATGACCTCTATTTCTTAGGTTCACACTTGCTCACTTGAGGAACTTAAATCAAAATAGTAGTTAAATTACAATGGTTATTTAAATCACATGACATGATGAATCTCATTTAAATCATTTTTCTCAAATAATGAGTGTGAAGTGTTGACCTTGGTCAACATGTGATCATACCTGGTTATTTGAGAAGATTAAATCTTAAGAAGATTCAATGAGAGGAAATTATTTTCTCCAAAGAACTACATAGAAACCCTAACTCCAATTTCAATGAGAGGAAATTATTGTCCTATTACTATGTAAGAAACCCTAGCATAATTTGTGAATAAATGTTAAATAGTGATGCTAGATCATTTGTGTGAGCCAATAAGGCTAATTAAGATTACTTAAGTGTTGTTTGGTGATTGTATCCTCGTATTCGTTTATAGACGCTAGTACCGGAGGCTATCAAGAGGAAGAGGTCTTCTACCAAGAGGAAGAGCCAGAAAACTTTGATCACCTCACCAATCAAGGCAAGCTAGACTAATGCAAGCTATTTTGTTTGCAAGCTATTATCAATGCAAGATAGATTTGTGCAAAGCTCTACAAGAGCAAGGCACTATTACTTTTTACTTTATGATCCTATCCCAAGTTTTTACTTTACAAGTTTTATTGGATTTTATCTATCAAAGTTACTTTTTGGATTTATGATTCACTTGGTTTAGTTATGGAGTAGTACAAGAGCATCACACTTAGCCTGGAAGCAAGGCAAACTACTTAGCACCCCTCATGACTAGTTGCTAGTGCTCAATATTAAAAGTGACTACTCTAGTTGGGAACTTGTGAATTGAATTAACTTTGAAAACCTTGGAATGATGAGTCATTCTATTGAAAGATTTTGGAGGTGAATATGACTTGTGAATGACTTGGTGAATTTTACCAAAACTGATGGTTGGGTTCGGATGCGATACCATTCCAATTTTACAAGTACCCCCACAATACCTGAATCTGGGTAAGGCTTAGCTGGAAATTTATGTGTCTTAGTATGGGTTCCCTCTAAAACAAGCGTCATCGGGGTTATGCCGGAGGCTGCCTCTACAACAAACGGAATGATGTGAAATGACGTGAAATGAGGTGAATGTCCGGCCCAAGCCCTGTGCAGTTCCCAGGCTGACTGTATGTCTTCACTGGGAGGCCAAGCTCATGGGGAGAGGTGCCTATACTAGGGTACGTAAATGAAAGGTTAGGATTGGTAGTTCGCGTACTGCGTACGATAAATCAGGGCCAGTTACCCCTGACGAACTATTGCAATTGTTGTGGCACAAGTGTACAACCTCTGCAGAGTTTAACCTATTCGAATAGCCGCGTCCGCGGTCATGGACGAGTTGGAAAGGCCATACTTGTTCCGTCATCAGAACTTTTCTAAAAATATGAATGGTGACTTGTGATTTGAATTGAAAGGTGACTTTGACTTTGAATCACAACTGAGTTGTGGGAATGACACTAATGTTCCCACTTGAGTTCAGCAAATGAAGAAGTTTTGAATATTAAAAGTGCTTATGAATTAAACTGGCTTTCTGCAAATGAAACTAGAGCTTAGAACCCCCTTACTATAGTTGATAGTATTTACCTTAGTATTAGTTTGCGAGTACTTTAATGTACTCATGGCTGTGTCCCTGGCTATTCAAATGGCTAGACTATGAAGACGAGTACCAGAACCCGGAAGAAGGACAGCAGGACGTCTACGACAACTAGGATCACTCCTGACGTCAACACTTGCCTGTGGAATAGATGGACTACTACTACGCTATTTCGCTTCCGCTATGTGTTTTGTAATAGGATCTCTAGATCCACTATGTTGTATTAAGACTGGATCATGTGATCCTTTGTTGTAAGACGATTATGTGTTGTAATGAATGATGTGTTGTGATATCAATCTATTATGTCTCGCAAAAACAATATTCCTGGTATTGCGATGAATGGCATAATAGGCATCTAGACTTAAAAATCCGGGTGTTGACAGTGATGATGTGGTGGTTTCAATTGCTGGCTGTGGGTTGAGGTGGCCCTGGCAGCACTTGTGATGCTGTCTTGGGTAGCTCCCCTCTCTGTGGCTTGCTGTGGCTTTGTGAATGTCTTCTGGTTAATCTATTTTTGGATTACCAGTGGTCTTTGATGTTGAAAAACATGAATAGGCACCATATGGTCTATCTGTCTGATGGTGTAGTTAAACTATTAGGTGCTTGGTGACTTTGAATGGCTAACTAGGATCAAATCCATGATGGATTTCTCTGGTTGTGTCACTGTGTTGACACAACCAGTGTTCCCTTGGTTGTTTTCCTTCTAGCCTTTGTTTGATTTACTAGCACCAAATGGTTTTGCAACCAAGTGATGATATATCCAGGGTTTCATACCCTTTTTGCTTCTGTGATGCAAGTGTATGCTTAAGTATGAGCAAAACATAGTTTTGCTCAGGTTGATCTTGTTTATACCTCACTCCAGCTCCTAGATCATTTGTTGGTGTAGATGCTTTCTTCAGTGTTGAGCTTATGCTTGCCCTGCTCCTCCTTGAAATCCTGTGGTGCTTGATTCAGTGCTGTGGTGATTTAGGCAGGTTGAACAGCAGTGGCTGTTCTTCATGTTCTTGAGTTCTTGGTTTCTGGTGACTTACCCAGCTGCTTGTCGATGGAAATGGCTAGGGTTTACTGTGGAGGTTTTTATACCATCCATTCCTTGCTCTCCTGGTCGACAGCTTAGCCTGGCAACACTTGGTGACTCATGGCTTGTGTGTGTGTGCTGTGCTGCATGCACCCATGGTGACTTGTTGTTGGGCATGCACACTAGCTGTGTGAGCAGCTGTGTGTGTGTGTGTACCAGGTGCTTGGTACCTGGCTTGGTACTTGGCTGTGAGAAGATCAGCTCGGTAGAGCTTGATCATATCTCCTCACATTTCACTTTCTTTTGGCTAATCTGCCAAGTGGCTTTGCCACTTGGCATAACTCTTGTTTTTTGCTTTGCTTGTATGCAGGGATGATGACCCACAAGTATAGGGGGTGTATCGTAGTATCTTCGATAAGTAAGAATGTCGATCCCAACGAGGAGCAGAAGGTGTTGACAAGCAGTTTCGATGAAGGATTCACTGTAAATGCTCACGGACAAGTATTCGTGGGGGTTTTGATGTAATAGATGAATAAAGTACGAGTAAGTAAAATGCGAGAGAAATAATTGCAGCGAGTGGCCCAATCCTTTTTAGCACAAAGGACAAGCCGGTTTGTTTACTTATAATGACCAAACGTTCTCGAGGACACACGGGATTTTAGTCTAGTGCTTTCGCTACATACGGCTGATTAATCTTCATTGTTTTGATAAGTGTTGTGTGGGTGAACCTATGCTAATGTACCGCCCTTCCTAGGACTAATACATACTTGTGATTATACCCCTTGCAAGAATCCGCAACTACAAGAAAGTAATTAAGATAAATCTAACCACAGCCTTAAACTGCGAGATCCTGCGATCCCTCCCGCATCGATATACCAACGGGGGTTTAGGTTTCGTCACTCCCGGCAACCCCGCAATTGGCAAACGAGTACAAGATGCACTCCCCTAGGCCCATAAATGGTGAAGTGTCGTGTAGTCGACGTTCACACGACACCACTAGAAGAATAACACCACAACTTAAATATCATAACATTGAATATTACTCAACCATAGTTCACTACTAACAATTAGACTTCACCCATGTCCTCAAGAACTAAACGAACTACTCACGAGACATCATATGGAATATGATCAGAGGTGATATGATGATGAATAACAATCTGAACATAGACCTTGGTTCAATGGTTTCACTCAATAGCATAAACAACAAGTAGAAATCAGTATCGGGAGAGTTTCCCCTATCAAACAATCAAGATCAAACCGAAATTGCTACATCGGTGACGATGTCCAGCGGTGGAGATGGCGGTGATGATGGTGGAGATGATGATGATGGTGATGGAGATGATGTCCAGCTCGATGGCGGTGACGATGGCGTCGATTTCCCCCTCCGGGAGGGAATTTCCCCGGCGGATTCCCGCCCGCCGGAGAGCTCTTTTCTCTCCGGTGTTCTCCGCCCCGCGAGGGCGGCTGTAACCCTTCGTGAGGATTCCTCTGTGGCTTCGGTCTTCGGGACGAAGGGTTTCACGAAGAAAAGGAGGCGAAAGAGGCCGAGGGGGCTCCACACCACATGGTGGCGCGGCCAGGCCATGGGCCGCGCCACCCTATGGTGTGGGCCCACCCTGGGTCCAGCTGGCTCCCCCTTCTGGCTTCCTCCGTCATCCGGAAAAATAGGATTTTCTCGTAAAACTTCCTTCCACGAGTTGATCTTCCGAAATATTGCATCCGACGGTGCTTTTTCCAGCAGAATCTCGGCTCCGGTGCTCGATCTCCAAATAATCATGAAACATGCAAAATAGATGAAATAACATAAGTATTGTGTCCCAATATGAAATATATCAATGAATAACAGCAAATTATGATATAAAATAGTGATGCAAATTGGACGTATCAAGGGACTTGGAGATGATCAAGATGGATTGCAAGATCATCTTGATCAAGGAATTCTTGAAGATTGAGTTGTAGTTTAGGAATTCCATTAAATTGTAATATTCTTTCTTTTTCTTTTTCTATTTTTCCTATTCTTGTAATATGTTGTAATATTTCATATTTCATTTCTGGATATTGTAAAGACAATGTATCTTGTGTGTTTATCAATAAAGCTCCCATTTTCTCTAATGAGCTTTGCTTATTATTTGTATTGGTCATATTGTTTATTATTTATAATTTGGTTAATGAATTACCTCACATTTGAATTATGAGAAATTCATTTAATGTTTAAATTTGAATTTCAAATGCAACTTAAGTTTGAATTCAATCAAACAACTTAAGTTTGAATTCAATCATGCAACTTAAGTTGTGATGCAATTTCTCTCCTCTCTTCTCAAAACCCTAACTTAGTTGAATAAGAAACAAGTTTGTCGCACTCTCGAAACCCTAACCCTATAAGGTGTCGAGAGAGAAACTTGTCCCCCTTCGATGCAGTTTTTTTTAAAAGCGCGAAATTTCCCCAGAATTTACGATGCAATGCACATCCCTTTCTGAAATCTACCCCTCGATCGTCTCTAAACCTGGGACATTACAGCCTTTCCCCTTAAAGAAAACTTCGTCCCGAAGTTGTGGTTGTAATACCTGAAGAGTTCGGGGTATGTTTTCCTCAGGTCTTCTTCCTTTTCCCAGGTGGCTTCCCTCTCGGGGTGATGCTTCCATTGTATCTTGGAGTACTTTATTGCTCGATTCCTGAGTTGTTTCCAGTTCTCCTCGAGAATCTTAGCTGGCTTCTCGATGTAAGTCAGGTCTGGTTGTAACTCGAGCTCATCATGTGATACTGGCTCATCTGGGGTCTTTAAGCATTTCCTGAGTTGCGACACATGGAATACGTTGTGAACTTGAGCTAACCCTCCCGGTAGATCCAATTCAAAGGCTAACCCTCGGTTTTGACTTAGTATCTTGAAAGGTCCGATGTATCTAGGGCTCAACTTTCCCTTTACTCCAAATCTCTGAAGACCTTTCATCGGGCTTACCTTAAGGTATACCTTGTCTCCAACTTGTGGCTCCCATGTCCTTCTCTTTTGGTCTGCATAGCTCTTCTGTCGACTTTGAGCTATTTTCATCCTATCTCTTATGATGTCAATGATCTGTTGCTTTTCCTTGACATAATCTGGATTGAACTCCTTGCTTGATCCTGCTTCATACCAACATATTGGTGATCTACACTTCCTTCCATACAGAGCTTCGAATGGTGCCATCTTGATGCTGCTTTGATAGCTATTATTGTATGAAAACTCTGCCAATGGTAAGTGCTCCTCCCATGATCCTCCAAAGTCTAGGGCACAAGCCCTAAGCATATCTTCCAATATCTGGTTTGTTCTCTCTGTTTTTCCTCCCGTCTGAGGATGATAGGCGGTGCTATAGTCTAACTTGGACCCTAAAGCTTCATGTAGTTGCTTCCAAAATGCTGATGTGAACACGGATCCTCGATCTGACACGATCTTCTTGGGCACTCCATGTTTACTCACGATCTCTTTAATGTAAAGATCGATGAGTTTCTCTCCTTTATCCTGTTGGTTTACCGCTAAGAAGTGTGCACTTTTCGTCAACCGGTCCACGATTACCCATATCATGTCCTTCTTTTGATTGGTCATGGGTAGTCCGGTAATGAAATCCGTTCCTATCTCTTCCCATTTCCATTCTGGAATTGGTAAAGGTTGTAACTTTCCTGCCGGACTTTGATGTTCAGCTTTCACTCTTTGGCAGGTATGGCATTCCGCCACGTCTTGTGCTATTTCTCTCTTCATGTTATTCCACCAGAACAATTCTTTGAGATCCATGTACATCTTTGTACTTCCCGGATGTATAGAGTATGGTGTTTGTTGTGCTTCCCGGAGTATAACTTCCTTGATCTCATCACTATCTGGAACGCAAATCCTCTTCTGGAACCATAATGATCCTGATTCTCCTCGGTGGAATTCTGATGGTCTTCCCTCATCAATCCTTCTCATCTCCTCCACGATAAATAGATCGTCCAATTGACCCATGATTATCTCGTTCTTTAGGTTAACACTTAGCTCATCGGCTACTTGTAAAGCCGAAAGTCCTTCATGAGATTCTTTCTCCAAAAGATGTATTTGGGCTTGGCTTATTTCCTTCCTCAACTCTGGTGATAACTCTTGTTCCACTCCTCCAGTGCTCTTCCTACTCAAGGCATCTGCTACAACATTAGCCTTTCCTGGAGTATAATTGATGGTCAAATCATAATCCTTGATTAGTTCATTCCATCTTTTCTGCCTCATATTGAGTTCATTCTGAGTGAAGAAGTACTTGAGACTTTTATGTTCCGTATAGAGCTCACACTTAGCTCCATAGAGAAAATGTCTCCAAGTTTTAAGTGCAAATACTACTGCTGCTAATTCTAAATCATGTGTTGGATAGTTCACTTCATGAGGTCTGAGTTGCCTCGATCCATAAGATATTACTTTCTGATCCTGCATGAGTACGCAACCCAATCCATGTTTGGATTCGTCACAGTACACGATGTAATCCTTGCTAACTTCCGGGACTGCTAACACCGGTGCTGTGGTTAGTTTCTATTTCAGAATTTGAAAAATCTTTTCACACTCATCAGACCACACAAATGGTGTGTTCTTCCTTAACAGCTTAGTCATCGGTCCTGCTATCTTGGAGAATCCTTCAATGAACCTCCGATAGTATCCTGCCATTTCGAGGAATTCTCGGATTTCCTTGACAGTCTTTGGTGCTTCCCAATCTAAAACTGCTGCTACTTTGCTTGGGTTAACAGCTATTCCATCTTTGCTAATGACATGACCAATAAATTCTACTTGATCTAGCCAAAACTCACACTTGCTAAATTTGGCATAGAGTTGGTGTTCTCTTAGTGTTTACAACACTATCCTCAGATGTTCAGCATGTTCAGCTTTGTCTTTGGAATAAATCAAGATATCATCGATGAATACGATGACAAACTTGTCTAGACATGGCATGAAGATCTTATTCGTAAGATTCATGAAGATTGCTGGGGCATTGGTTAATCCAAAAGGTTCTACTAGATATTCATGATGTCCGTACCTCGATACAAATGCTGTTTTCGGAACGTCTTCCTTCTTGATCTTTATCTGATGATAACTGGACCTTAGATCAATCTTGGAAAAGACTCCTGCGCCTCTAACTTGATCAAATAGATCTTGTATTCTAGGAAGTGGGTACTTGTTCTTGATAGTAACATTATTCAGATTCCTGTAGTCTCCGCACACTCTTCTGCCTCCATCTCTTTTATCCACGAAGATAACAGGTGATCCCCATGGTGAGATACTCTCCTGTATGAATCCTTTCTGTTCTAAGTCATCCAGTTGCTCCTTGAGTTCTTTCAACTCCTTAGGCCCCATCTTATATGGTGCTTTAGCAATCGGAGTTGTTCCTGGAATTAGGTCGATAGTAAATTCTATCTCCCTATCTGGTGGCATTCCAGGTAATTCCTTAGGAAAAACATCCTGGAATTCATTTACTACAGGTATATCTTCCAACTTCACTTCCTTCATGCTATTCAACTGTAGCTCTACTTCAATCTGTGTATGCTTGTCTCCTTGGTAGATCATTCTACTTCCATCTGGGCTTTTCAAAGACATAGTCTTGTTCACACAGTCGATCAATGCTCCATTAGCCTCTAACCAATTCATACCAAGAATGACATCAATGTCCTTCATCGGTAAAATGAACAGGTCTGCGTCAAATGCGCATTTATTGATCATAATGACTTTTCCTTGTTTGGTATGAGTTACTACTATCGTTCCCCCGCGGAAAGTATGGTTATGGGTGTATCTAACTTAGTGCAACTAATCCCATGTTTGATGATGAATTGCTGAGAAATGAATGATGTAGTTGCACCAGTATCAAAAAGTACTTTGCCAGGATGAGTAAGTATCTGAAGCGTACCTATCACTGCCTAATCGGAGTTCACCACCTCCTCCAAGCTGGTGCAGTTTAACTTGCCGAAGGGTTTCTTGTTCTTCCAATTCCCTCCGGTGTTTCCTCCTCGGCTTCCTCCAGTGTTTCTCTTGGGGCAGTCCTTCAGCATGTGCCCCTCCTGACGACACCCAAAGCATATAATTCTGGGCTTCTTGCAATCTTTCGCGACATGTCCTTTAATTCCACAGTTATGGCAAATAATTTGGTTTGCCGACTGGAATCCTTGGTTTCTCCTATTGTTGTTGTTGTTGTTATACCTCGGCTTGAAACTCAAGCTGGTATTGGGCTTGTTACTAATATATCTTTTAGGCTCAAATTTAGCCTTCTTCCTCTTCTCTTCTTGCAGCTGCTTGAAATCATCTTCAAGAGTGATGGCTGCATCCACCAACTCATGGAACTCTGTCGCTCTCATCATTCCGAGCTGCACTTTAAGCCGGGGACTTAACCCCGCAAGAACCTCTTCTTCTTTTTGTCCTCGGTGTTGACCTCCTCAACTGCATACCGAGACAACTTTGAAAACTCCCTGACATAAGTCAGGATAGCTTTGTCTTTCTGCTCGAGACTTTCAAATTCTCGACGCTTCAGTTCCACTATACTTTCAGGGACATTGGATTCCCTGAACTTCCTCTTGAACTCCTCCCAGGTGAATACCTTCTCAGCCGGATAAACGGCTATTATATTATCCCACCATGATGCGGCGGGTCCACACAACAAGTGTGTTGCATACCTGACCTTCTCCAGGTCGTTGCATCCAACCGTATTGAGCTTTCGCTCCGTGTCCATCAGCCAATCCTCCGCGTCCATTGGTTCGGGCGCGTATGCGAAGGATATAGGCTTAGTATTCTGGAAGTCTGACAAGGTGACTCCCTGGTTCTCGGGCCTCTCCACCCTGTTTTGCTGAAGCAGCTCCTCGAAGAACTTTTTTTGCTGCTCCATCGTCATACGTTGCCTTTCCTCCAACATTTGCAAGTATTGGAGGAAATTCTGCTGCATCATGGGTGGTGGTGGTGGTGGTGGAAACTGGTTTCTGGCTGCTTCATCAGCATCTTCCTTCAGCTTGGCCTCGCGCTCGATGCGCTGCGCTTCACTCTCCTCACCCGTCGGTTCCGGCATATTCCCCTAGTTCTGCAACACAAAGTGGTACTCATAGTTACTCCATGCGCAAGTTTTCTGAGCTCAACTTTGTGCACGGAACTAGTCACGCAATGGAAATCAAGAAGCAAATCCAAATCATACAAAACATATACCATGTATATACATACTTAAGTGGTCTTATTACAATACTCAGTGACGATGTGAGTATGCAAACTCACTTATTGAAGTATATGTACAAATTTCTACAAAATATTACATACTACAATACATGTGGTACTACTGTATTGTAGTCTCGCCTCCCATGGTAGCCTCTAGTCGTGCTTCACTCCCGATACATCCCAGGCTTCCATCCGGTCGAACGTGTAGTCCTCCTGACAGAATCTGGAACATAGGGTCTTCCCGTCGGCTGGTAGTCGGAATCAAAGGATGATCCCAGGGAGAAATCTATGTTCATGAACTGGTCATTCAGTGCATCATAATCCACCAATCGGGTGTACTCCCCTGTGACTCCGCCATAGGTATATCCACCTTCTGTATCCGACTCGATCAGTATCGGATACCCTTCTTCGTCTCCCCTATTACCCTGATAGTCCTAGTTCTAGGTTGTGGCGTTCTCATTCATCTCAGGATTATATCTAACTGAATCACTATGGGTTCCAGTATCTGTTCCCCAACGCCAACCTGTGGAGTTTTCTACAGGAGTCTCGGAACGCTGATTGTTTCCGGATTCCTCTCCACCCTCATATCCTCCATGGGAATTACTAGGAAAGTACCTAGGGGTAATGGGTGTGGTTTGTTGTTCGGGATGGTCAATACTAATGTAATCACCGACTGAATAAGCTGGTGTGTGAACCTCATTCTCCATTGGTTCCTTCCCCTTAGTCTCCTCCTTAGGCTCGAGTGAACTCTTCCAGCATTGTATCAATCGCTCCCGACAAATGTCGGTTCAACTGAAAGAACAATGACAGTAGGTTGCGGCTGTTATCCATGTACTTAGCGGCTTCTGCTGGTTTGCGTTTTGCAAGCTTGAAGTGGTTAAGAATAGGATCATCTTCCTCCTCCATATGAGGAATATGAGCGAGTCGGAACCCATAAGCTCCTTCGTCTTATGCTCCCGAATATCGGTAATGGCTCTCATTATGGCTATGTGGTAGGCTGTGTTGATAGTTCTAGCCTCACTGAGTGGCATCACTACGCTCATTCCTAGGGATTCCGGAAGTCTTAGCCCTACCCTACACTTCGCCAATACTGGTCCGTCGTAGTACCAGTATTTCATTACTTGGATTTGGGGATCGCACCCAAATTCAAGTAGCATAGCACGAAGAATGTCTGCTAGTCCTCCGTCGTATTCACTCAAGTTTGACGGCTTCACTTTCACGTTACGTCCCGGGCGTGAACTTGCCATAGTTGGCTGTAGAATAGAAAGAATATAAGATTAGTAATAATGCATCATAATAGAGATAATAAAGAATTATCGCACTAAAACATATGATTGTTTTATTCTCAAGTGAATATACACCATATTTTTAGAGAATTCTTTACTAATCCTATTTGACTCCTAACGTTTCGTCCCATTTACTAGGTTCCAACCTAAGGTCAAAGCTTTTGCTCGATACCAAGCTGTGGTGACCACGCATACCACCTGCATGTTGTAGTATGCCAGTCGTTGATATAACATTCACGAAGTACCAATCCGCAAATATTACATCCCTTAGAGTAGTACAACAGAACATAGCAGGTCCACAACTCATTCATTTATTATTACAAGCATAATGTACATGTCATCTCGGAGCTCCTCATGGGTCCTAAGAGGGATACTCCTGGGTTCGAGGCGAACCCATCTTAACTTACAATATAAAAGTCTTACTAGGTGATACATTTATTCCAACGAGCAGTGTAGTACTAAGAGTTCGTACTGCTCGGATACTACTACTACTTATAGGTCTAAGCTTGTTCTCCTCCGGAACCCTCCCCGGTTCCGTAGACTATAAGGTAGTCTACACCTTCGACACCTCCAGAGAGGTCTGGTCCTTCATAGCCGATGATGTCGGCTCCTTCAGGGTTGTCATTGTCCTCCTCCAGATGGTTCAGACAATCTAAGTAGGGGATTTAAGAGTGGTATGAGTACGAGCGTACTCAACAAGTTCATTATAGAAAAGAGGTGTTTAATGCACTAGCTACGATATTAGACCAGAAAGTCTAATACTAATGCAGGTTTTGATAAATATTTCTTCAATAGGTTGCTTTTATTTCAAAGAACTATGTCCGTCAGCCTTCACCGGTTTACTAGAACTTCATGGAGTTCCTTTCCGGCAGCGTTCGTAGTTCCAAATCCCGCAACAGGGAGTGACAGGTCACGATTCATTACACTCTGCAGAGGTGTGTTTCTTTACCCATAAGAGATCTTAACCTTGGTGCCAACCGGGCAGCTTTCCCGTCCACACTTCCTTCGGTGTGAGGCCCGGTATAAGGTCCTAGCCAATCATATTCCTCCGCTACCTCATACACCCACCCTTTGCTGCAAACTTCGACCCTGGGTCCTCTCCGGTCCTCTTATACCAATTAAGGATGGACCCCGACCACGACAACAGTTCTGGGCTTTCTACCATGAACTCCTTCGCCGGGAGATGTAGCCCATCATAGACCGCAATAACTGTGGGGACTTTAGGCTTCCTGAGCCCACCGCTTGCACCCTTGGAATACAAGTGTCTACGGTAAAGCGCGTCCGTTGATGTACAAGAGGTAGAAATACGATTGACTATTCCGTCCCACTCCAGATCTTATGGTTAACACGGGTATTACGGCACAAGAATCACTGGACGACATTTGTTGTTTAATCCTAGATGGATATAAACCCTTGCAATGGAACCTCCACCATATCAACACAATCCATGGTTCCATTGCCCACCACTTAGTCATATTCATAGTTATGAAAATAGTGGTTTTGCCTTTTTATGCAATAGTGATAACATAGTACTTTGCAAGTAATTTGATAAAAATACTCGAATGACATGAGCAAGTGATGAACTTGCCTGAACACCGCAAAGTTTTGCAGTTGGATGATGTGGACTGACCCTTGTCCTCTGTTGCTGAAAAATAGCATCATTGTCCGATAAGGGCAATGGTTAAAGAAGCATTTATGCATGATTCCAGTTTTTAGGGTTTGTTCCCCCCTTCCGATGTCTTTATCACTTCATGTGGGAGGTTAATACTAAGAATGACTTAGGGATACTCTATTTAGGGTAAAATACAACCTTGAAATGTTGTCAAGGTGTTTTTAAAGTCCAAAATACTTTATGGACTTATTTTCATTATTGAAAATAAAAGGTGTGATTTGAATGATTATTTAAATCATCAAATTTGAACTTATTCTTGTTTAACTTCAAAAATTCTATTTCATATTTTATTATGATAAAGATTTTTATACTGAGTGGTTTTCATATTTTTAATTATTTTTTTAGAGCTATTAAATATTTACTATTGATTTTCAAAGTTTCAGCATTTTTAAGAATTTTGTGAATTGACACTATTGCCCCTGGGCCCACATGTCAGTGGAGCCCAGTGGGTTGGGTTAGACCAGCTCGGTTCCAACCGACCCGAGCGGTCGCTCACTCTCTCCCCCACCACGCCGCCTCGACGAACCCTAATCCCCTTCTCTCTCTCGACCTGTGTCGCCCTCGCCGTCGCCGGCCGATTCCGGCGAACTCCGACCGCCATGGCCCTCGCCATGGGGCGCAATCGAACCGCCTCATGACGCCGGTCCTTCTCCTCCGCGTCGATCTGGAGCTGGTGTTGCTCCTGCTCGTCCTCGACCCCCTCGCCGTGGCTAGGGTTACAGGATCCACGGCGATCTCGCTGCTCCCAGGGTTCCTGGCGCGATGGCGCCGCCGTGGGCCTCGCCGCAGTGGTGCGGGGCGCTGCGGCGCTTGTCTGAGCGTGGCCTGGCCTGGCCAGGTGCTGCCGTGCACTCGGCGCGCGCCGCCGTGGCCGCCATGGCCGCGACTGCTGTCTGCTCGCCCCGGGTACGTGCGCCACCCTTCTCTCTCTCCCTTGTGTCTGTTCTTCTTCCTCATCCTCTAGCTGGTTATTTCCTGTTGATGTATGATACGTCCCAAACGTATCTATAATTTCTTATGTTCCATGCTACTTTTATGATGATACTCACATGTTTTATACACATTATATGTCATTATTATGTATTTTCCGGCACTAACCTATTGACGAGATGCCGAAGAGCCAGTTGTTGTTTTCTGCTGTTTTTGGTTTCAGAAATCCTACAAAGAAAATATTCTCGGAATTGGACGAAATCAACGCCCAGGGTCTTATTTTTCCACGAAGCTTCCAGAAGACCGAGGGAGATACGAAGTGGGGCCACGAGGTGGCGACACAGCAGGGCGGCGCGGCCCAGGCCCTGGCCGCGCGGCCCTGGTGTGTGGGGCCCTCGTGACGCCCCCGACTCTGCCCTTCCGCCTACTTAAAGCATTCGTCGCGAATACCCCAGTACCGAGAGCCACGATACGGAAAACCTTCCAGAGACGCCGCCGCCGCCAATCCCATCTCGGGGGATTCAGTTGATCGCCTCCGGCACCCTGCCGGAGAGGGGAATCATCTCCCGGAGGTCTCTTCATCACCATGATTGCCTCCGGATCGATGTGTGAGTAGTTCACCCTTGGACTATGGGTCCATATAAGTAGCTTGATGGTTGTCTTCTCCTCAGTGTGCTATCATGTTAGATCTTGTGAGCTGCCTATCTTGATCAAGATCATCTATTTGTAATCCTACATGTTGTGTTTGTTGGGATCCGATGAATATTGAATACTATGTCAAGTTGATTATCAATCTATCATATATGTTGTTTATGTTCTTGCATGCTCTCCGTTGCTAGTAGAGGCTCTGGCCAAGTTGATACTTGTAACTCCAAGAGGGAGCATTTATGCTCGATAGTGGGTTCATGCCTCCATTGAATCTGGGGGAGTGACATCAACCTCTAAGGTTGTGGATGTGTTGTTGCCACTAGGTATAAAACATCGATGCTTTGTCTAATGATATTTGTGTTGATTACATTACGCACCATACTTAATGCAATTGTCTGTTGTTTGCAACTTAATACTGGAAGGGGTTCGGATGATAACCTGAAGGTGGACTTTTTAGGCATAGATGCATGCTTGGATAGCGGTCTATGTACTTTGTCGTAATGCCCTGATTAAATCTCATAGTACTCATCATGATATATGTATGTGCATTGTTATGCCTTCTTTATTTGTCAATTGCCCAACTGTAATTCGTTCACCCAACATCTGTTTATCTTATGGGAGAGACACCACTAGTGAACTGTGGACCCCGGTCCAATTCTTTACATCTGAAATACAATCTACTGCAATTGTTCGTTACTGTTCTTCGCAAACAAACATCATCTTCCACACAATACGTTTAATCCTTTGTTTACAGCAAGCCGGTGAGATTGACAACCTCACTGTTACGTTGGGGCAAAGTACTTTGATTGTGTTGTGCAGGTTCCACGTTGGCGCCGGAATCCCTGGTGTTGCGCCGCACTACACTCCGCCACCAACAACCTTCACTTGTTCCTTGACTCCTACTGGTTCGATAACCTTGGTTTCTTACTGAGGGAAAACTTACTGCTGTGCGCATCACACCTTCCTCTTGGGGTTCCCAACGGACGTGTCGACTACGCGCCATCAAGATCGTTTTTACGGCGCCGTTGTCGGGGAGATCAAGACACGCTGCAAGGGAGTCTCCCACATCCAATCTCTTTACTTTGTTTTTGTCTTGCTTTGTTTTACTTTATTTACTGCTTTGTTTGCCCTTATATCAAAAACACAAAAAAATTAGTTGCTAGCTTTACTTTATTTACTGTCTTGTTCTCCATATTAAAAACACAAAAAAATTAGTTACTTGCATTTACTTTATTTTAGTTTGCTTTATTTACTACTGCTAAAATGGGTACTGCTGAGAATACTAAGTTGTGTGACTTCACTAGCACAAATAATAATGATTTCTTATGCACACCTATTGCTCCACCTGCTACTACAGCAGAATTCTTTGAAATTAAACCTGCTTTACTAAATCTTGTTATGAGAGAGCAATTTTACTGGTGTTAGTTCGATGATGCTGCTGCCCATCTTAATAATTTTGTTGAACTATGTGAAATGCAAAAGTATAAGGATGTAGATGGTGACATTATAAAATTAAAATTGTTTCCTTTCTCCTGAAGAGGAAGAGCTAAAGATTGGTTGCTATCTCTGCCTAGAAATAGTATTGATTCATGGACTAAATGTAAAGATTCTTTTATTGGTAGATATTATCCTCCCGCTAAAATTATATCTTTGAGAAGTAGCATAATGAATTTTAAGCAATTAGATAATGAACATGTTGCTCAAGCATGGGAGAGAATTAAATCTTTGGTGCAGAATTGCCCTACCCATGGACTAACTACTTGGATGATCATCCAAACCTTTTATGCAAGACTGCATTTTTCTTCGCGGAACCTATTGGATTCAGCTGCTGGAGGTACCTTTATGTCCATTACTTTGGGGGCGGCAACAAAGCTTCTTGATGATATGATGATAAATTACTCTGAATGGCACACGGAAAGAGCTCCACAAGGTAAGAAGGTAAATTCTGTTGAAGAAACCTCCTCCTTGAGTGATAAGATTGATGCTATTATGTCTTTGATTGTGAATGGTAGATCTAATGTTGATCCTAATAATGTTCCTTTAGCTTCATTGGTTGCCCAAGAAGAACATGTTGATGTGAATTTCATTAAAAGTAATAATTTCAACAACAATGTTTATAGGAATAATTCTGGTAACAACTATAGGCCATATCCTTCAGCTAATGGTAATGGTTATGGTAATTCTTATGGGAATTCTTACAACAATAATAGGAGTGTACCCCCTGGTCTTGAAGCCATGCTTAAAGAATTTATTAGTGCACAAACTGCTTTTAACAAATCTGTTGAGGAAAAGCTTGATAAAATTGATATTCTTGCTTCTAAGGTTGATAGACTTGCCTCTGATGTTGATCTTTTAAAATTGAAAGTTATGCCTAATAAGGATAATGATAATAAAATTGTTACTACAGCAAACGCCATCCAAGTTCGAATTAATGAGAATATTAGATTGATGGCTGAATTGCATGCTAGGTGGGAAAGAGAAGAAAACAAAAAACTTGCTAAAGAGAATAATGTAGCTAAATTTTGGAATATTACCACCACTAGTAATGATAATGCTTCACCTGTTGCTACACCCCCTACTATCAATTGTAAAATAATTGGTGTTGGCAATGTTTCTACTCCTAGTGCAAAGCGTGCAAAATTGCCTGAAACTGCTAAAACTGCTGAAACTGATAAAACTGCTGAATTTTTTCAAAATATTGGGGACAATGATTCCATTGCTGTAGATCATAATGGTTTAGATTTTGATGATTGTCACATCTCTGAAGTTATAAAGTTCTTACAAAAACTTGCTAAAAGTCCCAATGCTAGTACTATAAATTTGGCCTTTACAAAACATATTACAAATGCTCTCATAAAAGCTAGAGAGGAGAAACTAAAACTTGAAACTTCTATTCCTAGGAAGTTATAAGATGGTTGGGAGCCCATCATTAAGATGAGGGTCAATGATTTTGATTGTAATGCTTTATGTGATCTTGGTGCAAGTATTTCTGTTATGCCTAAGAAAATCTATGATATGCTTGACTTGCCACCATTGAAAAATTGTTATTTGGATGTTAATCTTGTTGATAATGCTATAAAGAAACCTTTGGGGAGGATTCATAATGTTCGCATTATGGTTAACAATAACCTTGTCCCCGTTGATTTTGTTGTCTTGGATATTGAATGCAATGCATCTTGTCCCATTATATTGGGAAGACCTTTTCTTCGAACCGTTGGTGCTACCATTGATATGAAGGAAGGTAATATTAAATATCAATTTCCTCTCAAGAAAGGTATGGAACACTTCCCTAGAAAGAGAATGAAGTTACCTTATGATTCTATTATTAGAAGAAATTATGATATTGATACTTCATCTCTTGATGTTACTTGATACACACTTTCTGCGCCTAGCTGAAAGGCGTTAAAGAAAAACGCTTATGGGAGACAACCCATTATTTTACTTCTGCACTTTGTTTTATATTTGAGTTTTGGAAGTTGTTACTACTGTAGCAACCTCTCCTTATCTTTATTTTATTGCATTGTTGTGCCAAGTAAAGTCTTTGATAGTAAAGTCAATACTAGATTTGGATTACTGCGCAGGAACAGATTTCTTGCTGTCACGAAATTGTGCCGCCCCTGCTGTAGAAAATTTATAAAAATCTGCCAATTTATGTGCGTGATCCTCAGATATGTACTCAACTTTCATTCAATTTGGGCATTTTCATCTGAGAAAGTCTGGTGGCTCTAAAATATTCGTCTTTACGGACTGTTCTGTTTTGACAGATTCTGCCTTTTATTTCGCATTGCCTATTTTGCTATGCTTGATGGATTTCTTTGTTCCATTAACTTTCAGTAGCTTTGTGAAATGTCCAGAAGTATTAAGAATGATTTTGTAACCTCTGAATATATGAATTTTCAATTATGCACTAACCCTCTAATGAGATTGTTTTTAGTTTGGTGTGGAGGAAGTTTTCAAGGGTCAAGAGAGGAGCATGATACAATATGATCAAGAAGAGTGAAAAGTCTAAGCTTGGGGATGCCCCCGTGGTTCAGCCCTGCATATTTTAAGAAGACTCAAGCATCTAAGCTTGGGGATGCCCAAGGCATCCTTTCTTCATCGACAACTTATCAGGTCACCTCTAGTGAAACTATATTTTTATTCCGTCACATCTTATGTGCTTTACTTGGAGCGTCTGTTTGTTTTTGCTATTTTTTTTGTTTGAATAAAATCAGATCCTAGTATTCTTTGTTTGGGAGAGAGACACGCTCCGCTGTTTCGTATGAACACATATATTCTTAGATTTATGGTTGGAAACGGAAAATGCCGCATGTGGTAAATGGTATAATGTCTTGAATTATTTGATACTTGGCAATTTTTGTGCTCATATAGATCATGTTTAAGCTCTTGCATCATGTACTTTGCACCTATTAATGAAGAACTACATAGAGCTTGTTAAAATTTGGTTTGCATGATTGATCTCTAGAGTCTAGATATTTTCTGGTTAAGGTGTTTGAACAACAAGGAGACGATGTAAAGTCTTATAATACTTACAATATGTTCATATGTGAGTCCATGCTTCCCTCTACGAAGGGCCTATCTTTTACTTTATTGTAAGTCAGTTTACCTATTCTTTCTATCTCAGAAGCAAACACTTGTATCAACTGTGTGCATTGATTCTTACATGTTTACCTATTGCACTTGTTATATTACTTTGTGTTGACAATTATCCATGAGATATACATGTTGAAGTTGAAAGCAACTGCTGGAACTTATATCTTCCTTTGTGTTGCTTCAATGCCTCTACTAAGAATTTATTGCTTTATGAGTAACTCTTATGCAAGTCTTATTGATGCTTGTCTTGAAAGTACTATTCATGAAAAGTCTTTCCTATATGATTCATTTGTTTACTCATTATCTTCACCATTGCTTTGAATCGCTACATTCATCTCATATGCTTTACAATAGTATTCATCAAGATTATGATAGCATGTCACTTCAGAATTTATCTTTGTTATCGTTTACCTACTCGAGGGCGAGTAGGAACTAAGCTTGGTGATGCTTGATACGTCCCAAACGTATCTATAATTTCTTATGTTCCATGATACTTTTATGATGATACTCACATGTTTTATACACATTATATGTCATTATTATGCATTTTCCGGCACTAACCTATTGACGAGATGCCGAAGAGCCAGTTGTTGTTTTCTGCTGTTTTTGGTTTCAGAAATCCTACAAAGGAAATATCTCGGAATTGGACGAAATCAACGCCCAGGGTCTTATTTTTCCAAGAAGCTTCCAGAAGACCGAGGGAGATACGAAGTGGGGCCACGAGGTGGCGACACAGAAGGGTGGTGCGGCCCAGGCCCTGGCCGCGCGGCCCTGGTGTGTGGGGCCCTCGTGACGCCCCCGACTCTGCCCTTCCGCCTACTTAAAGCCTTCGTCGCGAATACCCCAGTACCGAGAGCCACGATACGGAAAACCTTCCAGAGACGCCGCCGCCTCCAATCCCATCTCGAGGGATTCAGGAGATCGCCTCTGGCACCCTGCTGGAGAGGGGAATCATCTCCCGGAGGTCTTTTCATCACCATGATCGCCTCCGGATCGATGTGTGAGTAGTTCACCCCTGGAATATGGGTCCATAGCAGTAGCTAGATGGTTGTGTTCTCCTCATTGTGCTATCATGTTAGATCTTGTGAGCTGCCTATCATGATCAAGATCATCTATTTGTAATCCTACATGTTGTGTTTGCTGGGATCCGATGAATATTGAATACTATGTCAAGTTGATTATCAATCTATCATATATGTTGTTTATGTTCTTGCATGCTCTCCGTTGCTAGTAGAGGCTCTGGCCAAGTTGATACTTGTAACTCCAAGAGGGAGCATTTATGCTCGATAGTGGGTTCATGCCTCCATTGAATGGGGGAGTGACAGCAACCTATAAGGTTGTGGATGTGCTGTTGCCACTAGGGATAAAACATCGATGCTTTGTCTAAGGATATTTGTGTTGATTACATTACGCACCATACTTAATGCAATTGTCTGTTGTTTGCAACTTAATACTGAAGGGGTTCGGATGATAACCTGAACGTGTGATCTTTTTAGGCATAGATGCATGCTGGATAGCGGTCTATGTACTTTGTCGTAATGCCCTGATTAAATCTCATAGTACTCATTGATGGCCTGTAAAGCACACGTCCGTTGGGAAGCCCAAGAGGAAGGTGTGATGCGTACAGCAGCAAGTTTTCCCTCAGAAAGAAACAAAGGTTTATCGAACCAGGAGGAGCCAAGAAGCACGTTGAAGGTTGATGGCAGCGGGATGTAGTGCGGTGCAACACCAGGGATTCCGGCGCCAACGTGGAACCTGCACAACACAACCAAAGTACTTTGCCCCAACGAAACAGTGAGGTTGTCAATCTCACCGGCTTGCTCTGTAACAAAGGATTAGATGTATAGTGTGGATGATGATTGTTTGCAGAAAACGAGTAGAACAAGTATTGCAGTAGATTGTATTCAATGTAAAAGAATAGGACCGGGGTCCACAGTTCACTAGAGGTGTCTCTCCCATAAGATAAACAGCATGTTGGGTGAACAAATTACAGTCGGGCAATTGACAAATAGAGAGGGCATGACCATGCACATACATGATATGATGAGTATTGTGAGATTTAATTGGGCATTACGACAAAGTACATAGACCGCTATCCAGCATGCATCTATGCCTAAAAAGTCCACCTTCAGGTTATCATCTGAACCCCTTCCAGTATTAAGTTGCAAACAACAGACAATTGCATTAAGTATGGTGCGTAATGTAATCAATAACTACATCCTCGGACATAGCATCAATGTTTTATACCTAGTGACAACAGCACATCCACAACCTTAGAACTTTCTGTCACTGTCCCGGATTTAATGGAGGCATGAACCCACTATCGAGCATAAATACTCCCTCTTGGAGTTAAGAGTAAAAACTTGGCCAGAGCCTCTACTAATAACGGAGAGCATGCAAGATCATAAACAACACATAGGTAATAGATTGATAATCAACATAACATAGTATTATATATCCATCGGATCCCAACAAACACAACATATAGCATTACAGATAGATGATCTTGATCATGTTAGGCAGCTCACAAGATCCGACAATGAAGCACATAAGGAGAAGACGACCATCTAGCTACTGCTATGGACCCATAGTCCAGGGGTGAACTACTCACTCATCACTCCGGAGGCGACCATGGCGGTGAAGAGTCCTCCGGGAGATGATTCCCCTCTCCGGCGAGGGTGCCGGAGGCGATCTCCCGAATCCCCCGAGATGGGATTGGCGGCGGCGGCGTCTCTGGAAGGTTTTCCGTATCGTGGCTCTCGGTACTGGGGGTTTCGCGATAGAGGCTTTAAGTAGGCGGAAGGGCAGGTCAAAGGGCGTCACGGGGGCCCCACACGCTAGGGCCGCGCGGGCCCCCCTTGGGCCGCGCCGCCCTAGTGTGGCGACGCCCCGTGGCCCCACTTCGTCTTCTCTTCGGTCTTCTGGAAGCTTCGTGGCAAAATAGGCCCCTGGGCGTTGATTTCATCCAATTCCGAGAATATTTCCTTACTAGGATTTCTGAAACCAAAAACAGCAGAAAACAGCAACTGGCTCTTCGGCATCTCGTTAATAGCTTAGTGCCGGAAAATGCATAAATATGACATAAAGTATGCATAAAACATGTAGATATCATCAATAATGTGGCATGGAACATAAGAAATTATCGATACGTCGGAGACGTATCACTCATCATGATATATGTATGTGCATTGTTATGCCTTCTTTATTTGTCAATTGCCCAACTGTAATTCGTTCACCCAACATCTGTTTATCTTATGGGAGAGACACCACTAGTGAACTGTGGACCCCGGTCCAATTCTTTACATACTGAAATACAATCTACCGCAATTGTTCGATTCATTGTTCTTCGCAAACAAACATCATCTTCCACACAATACGTTTAATCCTTTGTTTACAGCAAGCCGGTGAGATTGACAACCTCACTGTTACGTTGGGGCGAAGTACTTTGATTGTGTTGTGCAGGTTCCACGTTGGCGCCGGAATCCCTGGTGTTGCGCCGCACTACACTCCGCCACCAACAACCTTCACGTGTTCCTTGACTCCTACTGGTTCGATAACCTTGGTTTCTTACTAAGGGAAAACTTACTGATGTGCGCATCACACCTTCCTCTTGGGGTTCCCAACGGACGTGTCGACTACGCGCCATCACTGTACTTGGCTATGGCAATCTGTAGCAAGATCTAGCAAGCTCTGATGATCAATTGATCAACAGTTGCTTGTGAAAAAATGTGGTTCCCTGTCTGTGCCTCACTATGGCTCACTCTGTGCTGTGTGAGCATCACACAGGCTTGGCCTGATGTGTGCTGGTGCTTGCTTAAGCATCTGTGGATGCTTGCCATGATCCATTGGATCATTTGCAAGGCCCTGGTGCATGAATTGCTTGTCTGTTTCATTTATCTGTTTATCTTGTTTTAATAGATGGATGAATGATGTGAACTGTGGTTCAGTGATGATCATTTCAATGGATTTGTTAGGGCTAGCTGGATGACAACCACTGGTTGGTACCCTAGCCCTCTACTGAACCCTAATGGGTGATGATGTGGTGGTTTCAATTGCTGGCTGTGGGTTGAGGTGGCCCTGGCAGCACTTGTCATGTTGTCATGGGTAGCTCCCCTCTCCGTGGCTTGTTGTGGCTTTGTGAATGTCTTCTGGTTAATCTATTTTTGGATTACCAGTGGTCTTTGATGTTGACAAACATGAATAGGCACCATATGGTCTATCTGTCTGATGGTGTAGTTAAACTATTAGGTGCTTGGTGACTTTGAATGGCTAACTAGGATCAAATCCATGATGGATTTCTCTGGTTGTGTCACTGTGTTGACACAACCAGTGTTCCCTTGGTTGTTTTCCTTCTAGCCTTTGTTTGATTTATTGGCACCAAATGGTTTTGCAACCAAGTGATGATATATCCAGGGTTTCATACCCTTTTTGCTTCTGTGATGCAAGTGTATGCTTAATTATGAGCAAAACATAGTTTTGCTCAGGTTGATCTTGTTTATACCTCACTCCAGCTCCTAGATCATTTGTTGGTGTAGAGGATTTCTTCAGTGTTGAGCTTATGCTTGCCCTGATCCTCCTTGAAATCCTGTGGTGCTTGATTCAGTGCTGTGGTGATTTAGGCAGGTTGAACAGCAGTGGCTGTTCTTCCTGTTCTTGAGTTCTTGGTTTCTGGTGACTTACCCAGCTGCTTGTCGATGGAAATGGCTAGGGTTTACTGTGGAGGCTTTTATTCCATCCATTCCTTGCTCTCCTGGTCGACAGCTTAGCCTGGCAACACTTGGTGACTCACTGGCTTGTGTGTGTGTGCTGTGCTGCATGCACCCATGGTGACTTGCTGTTGGGCATGCACACTAGCTGTGTGAGTGATACGTCTCCGACGTATCGATAATTTCTTATGGTCCATGCCATATTATTGATGATACCTACATGTTTTATGCACACTTTATGTCATATTCGTGCATTTTCTGGAACTAACCTATTATCAAGATGCCGAAGAGCCGATTCGTTGTTTTCTCGCTGTTTTTGGTTCCGGAAATCCTAGTAACGAAATATTCTCGGAATTGGACGAAATCAACGCCCGGGGTCCTATTTTGCCACGAAGCTTCCGAGAAGACCGAAAGGGATACGAAGTGGGGCGACGAGGCGCCGCCACCATAGGGCCGCGCGGCCAGAGGGGGGCCCGCGCCGCCCTATGGTGTGGGCCCCTCGTCAGCCCTCCGACTCTGCCCTTCCGCCTACTTAAAGCCTCCGTCGCAAAACCCTCGATGCGAAGAACCACGATACGGAAAACCTTCCAGAGACGCCGCCGCCGCCAATCCCATCTCGGGGGATTCTGGAGATCTCCTCCGGCACCCTGCCGGAGAGGGGATTCATCTCCCGGAGGACTCTTCACCGCCATGGTCGCCTCCGGAGTGATGAGTGGGTAGTTCACCCCTGGACTATGGGTCCATAGCAGTAGCTAGATGGTTGTCTTCTCCTCATTGTGCTTCATTGTTGGATCTTGTGAGCTGCCTAACATGATCAAGATCATCTATCTCGTAATACTCTATGTTGTGTTTGTCGGGATCCGATGGATAGAGAATACCATGTTATGTTAATTATCAAGTTATTACATATGTGTTGTTTATGATCTTGCATGCTCTCCGTTATTAGTAGAGGCTCTGGCCAAGTTGATGCTAGTAACTCCAAGAGGGAGTATTTATGCTCGATAGTGGGTTCATGTCTCCGTGAATGCGGGGAGTGACAGAAACCCCTAAGGTTATGGATGTGCTTGTTGCCACTAGGGATAAAACATTGATGCTATGTCCGAGGATGTAGTTATTGATTACATTACGCACAATACTTAATGCAATTGTCTCGTTGTTTAGCAACTTAATACTGGAGGGGTTCGGATGATAACTCGAAGGTGGACTTTTTAGGCATAGATGCGGTTGGATGGAGGTCTATGTACTTTGTCGTAATGCCCAATTAAATCTCACCTGTACTTATCATGACATGTATGTGCATTGTTATGCCCTCTCTATTTGTCAATTGCTCGACTGTAATTTGTTCACCCAACATGCTTTTATCTTATGGGAGAGACACCTCTAGTGAACTGTGGACCCCGGTCCATTCTCTTATACTCGAAATACAAATCTGCTCGCAATACTTGTTCTTTACTTGTTTTCTTGCAAACAATCATCTTCCACACAATACGGTTAACCCTTTGTTACAGCAAGCCGGTGAGATTGACAACCTCATCTGTTTCGTTGGGGCAAAGTACTTTGGTTGTGTTGTGCAGGTTCCACGTTGGCGCCGGAATCTCTGGTGTTGCGCCGCACTACATCCCGCCGCCATCAACCTTCAACATGCTTCTTGACTCCTACTGGTTCAATTAAACCTTGGTTTCTTACTGAGGGAAACTTGCCGCTGTGCGCATCACACCTTCCTCTTGGGGTTCCCAACGGACGTGTCAATTACACGCATCAAGCAAATTTCTGGCGCCGTTGCCGGGGAGATCAAGACACGCTGCAAGGGGAGTCTCCACTTCTCAATCTATTTACTTTGTTTTTGTCTTGCTTTATTTTATTTACTACTTTGTTTGCTGCATTATATCAAAACACAAAAAAATTAGTTGCTAGCTTTACTTTATTTACTGTCTTGTTTGCTATATCAAAAACACAAAAAAATTAGTTACTTGCATTTACTTTATCTAGTTTGTTTTATTTACTACTGCTAAAATGAGTAATCCTGAAGTTGAAGTTCGTTCATTTAAGCAACAAGGGGGATAATGTTTAAAAGATGCTTGGTATAGAATTAGTGATGCCCATAATAGGTGCACTAAGAAACACTCCACCACTATCCTACTCAGGAATTTTTACGTTGGTATCTCTAGCTGGAATAGATATGTTCTTGATTGTCTCGCGGGAGGTAATTTCCTATGCGCTCCCGCTTTAGAAGCTAGTTGCTTTATTGAGAGTTTATTTGGAACACCACCTGTTAATGAAACTAAAATTGAAACCTCCCTTGAGGATGTTATGAAAAAATTGGAAACCATAGAGAAAAAAATTCCGAGTGTTGGAACTAAGTTGGAGATGTTACTTGATAAAACTGATGAACTTGATAAATCCTTAGGAGGAATTGATGAAAGAATTAGTGTCCTAGGAACTTGTGTTGACCATGATAATCAAATTAATAGGATTGGCGAACTTGAAAAAGCTATGGGAACCTTGGGTTCAACCTTTTCATCTTTACAGTTTAGAGAGAAAGCTTATGTGGGAAAAGAGCAAAAGTTTATGGATGTCTCTAAAGTGCCTAAACCAAAGAAATATTATTATATGCCTAAGATTGACAAATCCCTTAGTACCACTACAGATGGGGGAGCTTATGATATCAATGCTTCATCTCTCGATAATACTTGAGTTACACTTTCTGCGCCTAGCTGAAAGGCGTTAAAGAAAAGCGCTTATGGGAGACAACCCATGTTTTTACTACAGTATTTTTGTTTTATATTTGAGTCTTGGAAGTTGTTTACTACTGTAGCAACCTCTCCTTATCTTAATTTTATGTTTTGTTGTGCCAAGTAAAGTCTTTGATAGTAAAGTAAATACTAGATTTGGATTACTGCGTGTAGAAACAGATTTCTTTGCTGTCACGAATCTGGGTCTAATTCTCTGTAGGTAACTCAGAAAATTATGCCAATTTACGTGAGTGATCCTCAGATATGTACGCAACTTTCATTCAATTTGGGCATTTTCATTTGAGCAAGTCTGGTGCCCTAATAAAATCCATCTTTACGGACTATTCTGTTTTGACAGATTCTGCCTTTTATTTCGCATTGCCTCTTTTGCTATGTTGGATGAATTTCTTTGATCCATTAATGTCCAGTAGCTTTATGCAATGTCCAGAAGTGTTAAGAATGATTGTGTCACCTCTGAACATGTTAATTTTTATTGTGCACTAACCCTCTAATGAGTTGTTTCGAGTTTGGTGTGGAGGAAGTTTTCAAGGATCAAGAGAGGAGGATGATACAATATGATCAAGGAGAGTGAAAGCTCTAAGCTTGGGGATGCCCCGGTGGTTCACCCCTGCATATTTTAAGAAGACTCAAGCGTCTAAGCTTGGGGATGCCCAAGGCATCCCCTTCTTCATCGACAACATTATCAGGTTCCTCCCCTGAAACTATATTTTTATTCTGTCACATCTTATGCACTTTGCTTGGAGCGTCGGTTTGTTTTTGTTTTTGTTTTGTTTGAATAAAATGGATCCTAGAATTCACTTTGTGGGAGAGAGACACGCTCCGCTGTAGCATATGGACAAGTATGTCCTTAGGCTTTACTCATAGTATTCATGGCGAAGTTTCTTCTTCGTTAAATTGTTATATGGTTGGAATTGGAAAATACTACATGTAGTGATTCTAAAATGTCTTGGATAATTTGATACTTGGCAATTGTTGTGCTCATGTTTAAGCTCTTGCGTCATATACTTTGCACCCATTAATGAAGAAACACCTAGAGCTTGCTAATTTGGTTTGCATATTTGGTTTCTCTAGAGTCTAGATAACATCTAGTATTGAGTTTTGAACAACAAGGAAGACGGTGTAGAGTCTTATAATGTTTACAATATGTATTTTATGTGAGTTTTGCTGCACCGTTCATCCTTGTGTTTGTTTCAAATAACCTTGCTAGCCTAAACCTTGTATCGAGAGGGAATACTTCTCATGCATCCAAAATACTTGAGCCAACCACTATGCCATTTGTGTCCACCATACCTACCTACTACATGGTATTTATCCGCCATTCCAAAGTAAATTGCTTGAGTGCTACCTTTAAAATTCCATCATTCACCTTTACAATATCTAGCTCATGGGACAAATAGCTTAAAAACTATTGTGGTATTGAATATGTACTTATGCACTTTATCTCTTATTAAGTTGCTTGTTGTGCGATAACCATGTTTCTGGGGACGCCATCAACTACCCTTTGTTGAATATCATGTGAGTTGCTATGCATGTCCGTCTTGTCTGAAGTAAGAGAGATCTACCACCTTAATGGTTGGAGCATACATATTGTTAGAGAAGAGCATTGGGCCGCTAACTAAAGCCATGATTCATGGTGGAAGTTTCAGTTTTGGACATATATCCTGAATCTCATATGAGAATAATAATTGTTGCCACATGCTTATGCATTAAAGAGGAGTCCATTATCTGTTGTCCATGTTGTCCCGGTATGGATGTCTAAGTTGAGAATAATCAAAAGCGAGAAATCCAAAATGCGAGCTTTCTCCTTAGACCTTTGTACGTGTGGCATGGAGGTACCCCATTGTGACACTTGGTTAAAACATGTGTATTGCGATGATCCGGTAGTCCAAGCTAATTAGGACAAGGTGCGGGCACTATTAGTATACTATGCATGAGGCTTGCAACTTGTAAGATATAATTTACATAACTCACATGCTTTATTACTACCATTGACAAAATTGTTTCATGTTTTCAAAATAAAATCTCTAGCACAAATATAGCAATCGATGCTTTCCTCTTTGAAGGACCATTCTTTTTTACTTTTATGTTGAGTCAGTTCACCTATCTCTCCCCACCTCAAGAAGCAAACACTTGTGTGAATTGTGCATTGATTCCTACATACTTGCATATTGCACTTGTTATATTACTCTATGTTGACAATTATCTATGAGATATACATGTAATAAGTTGAAAGCAACCGCTGAAACTTAATCTTCCTTTGTGTTGCTTCAATACCTTTACTTTGATTTATTGCTTTATGAGTTAACTCCTATGCAAGACTTATTGATGCTTGTCTTGAAGTACTATTCATGAAAAGTCTTTGCTTTATGATTCACTTGTTTACTCATGTCATTACCATTGTTTTGATCGCTGCATTCATTACATATGTTTACAAATAGTATGATCAAGGTTATGATGGCATGTCACTTCAGAAATTATGTTTGTTATCGTTTTACCTGCTCGGGACGAGCGGAACTAAGCTTGGGGATGCTGATACGTCTCCGACGTATCGATAATTTCTTATGTTCCATGCCATATTATTGATGATACCTACATGTTTTATGCACACTTTATGTCATATTCGTGCATTTTCTGGAACTAACCTATTAACAAGATGCCGAAGAGCCAGTTGCTGTTTTCTGCTGTTTTTGGTTCCAGAAATCCTAGTAACGAAATATTCTCGGAATTGGACGAAATCAACGCCCAGGGTCCTATTTTGCCACGAAGCTTCCAAAAGACCGAAAGGGATACGAAGTGGGGCGACGAGGCGCCGCCACCATAGGGCCGCGCGGCCAGAGGGGGGCCCGCGCCGCCCTATGGTGTGGGCCCCTCGTCAGCCCTCCGACTCTGCCCTTCCGCCTACTTATAGCCTCCGTCGCGAAACCCCCGATGCGAAGAACCACGATACAGAAAACCTTCCAGAGACGCCGCCGCCGCCAATCCCATCTCGGGGGATTCTGGAGATCTCGTCCGGCACCCTGCCGGAGAGGGGATTCATCTCCCGGAGGACTCTTCACCGCCATGGTCGCCTCCGGAGTGATGAGTGAGTAGTTCACCCCTGGACTATGGGTCCATAGCAGTAGCTAGATGGTTGTCTTCTCCTCATTGTGCTTCATTGTTGGATCTTGTGAGTTGCCTAACATGATCAAGATCATCTATCCGTAATGCTATATGTTGTGTTTGTCGGGATCCGATGGATAGAGAATACCATGTTATGTTAATTATCAAGTTATTACCTATGTGTTGTTTATGATCTTGCATGCTCTCCGTTATTAGTAGAGGCTCTGGCCAAGTTGATGCTAGTAACTCCAAGAGGGAGTATTTATGCTCGATAGTGGGTTCATGTCTCCGTGAACTGGGGAGTGACGTGAAACCCCTAAGGTTATGGATGTGCTGTTGCCACTAGGGATAAAACATTGATGCTATGTCCGAGGATGTAGTTATTGATTACATTACGCGCAATACTTGATGCAATTGTCCGTTGTTTAGCAACTTAATACTCGGAGGGGTTCGGATGATAACCCGAAGGTGGACTTTTTAGGCATAGATGCAGTTGGATGGCGGTCTATGTACTTTGTCGTAATGCCCAATTAAATCTCACTGTACTTATCATGACATGTATGTGCATTGTTATGCCCTCTCTATTTGTCAATTGCCCGACTGTAATTTGTTCACCCAACATGCTTTTATCTTATGGGAGAGACACCTCTAGTGAACTGTGGACCCCGGTCCATTCTCTTATACTGAAATACAAATCTGCTGCAATACTTGTTCTTTACTGTTTTCTTGCAAACAATCATCTTCCACACAATACGGTTAACCCTTTGTTACAGCAAGCCGGTGAGATTGACAACCTCACCGTTTCGTTGGGGCAAAGTACTTTGGTTGTGTTGTGCAGGTTCCACGTTGGCGCCAGAATCTCTGGTGTTGCGCCGCACTACATCCCGCCGCCATCAACCTTCAACGTGCTTCTTGACTCCTACTGGTTCGATTAAACCTTGGTTTCTTACTGAGGGAAACTTGTCGCTGTGCGCATCAAACCTTCCTCTTGGGGTTCCCAACGGACGTGTCAATTACACGCATCAGTGAGCAGCTAGTGTGTGTGTGTACCAGGTGCTTGGTACCTGGCTTGGTACTTGGCTGTGAGAAGATCAGCTCGGCAGAGCTTGATCATATCTCCTCACATTTCACTTTCTTTTGGCTAATCTGCCAAGTGGCTTTGCCACTTGGCATAACTCTTTTTTTTTGCTTTGCTTGTATGCAGGGACTTGGAGATGATCAAGATGGATTGCAAGATCATCTTGGTCAAGGAATTCTTGAAGATTGAGTTGTAGTTTAGGAATTCCATTAAATTGTAATCTTCTTTCTTTTTCTTTTTCTATTTTTCCTATTCTTGTAATATGTTGTAATATTTCATATTTCATTTCTGGATATTGTAAAGACAATGTATCTTGTGTGTTTATCAATAAAGCTCCCATTTTCTCTAATGAGCTTTGCTTATTATTTGTATTGTTCATATTGTTTATTATTTATAATTTGGTTAATGAATTACCTCACATTTGAATTATGAGAAATTCATTTAATGTTTAAATTTGAATTTCAAATGCAACTTAAGTTTGAATTCAATCAAACAACTTAAGTTTGAATTCAATCCACTAGTAGGAAAACCCTTATAGGCGAAGCTTAGTTATGTGGCGCACCGTTTTGAGTGCGCCACAGAAACTTATTTTGTGGCGCACGAGACTGTGTGCGCCACAAAACTAGCTTATTTTTGTGGCGCATTGCTGAACCCTGCGCCTACGTAAACTATGTGGGGCCCACATCCCGGCACTCCCAATTATTAGCATAGGTATTTCTGTGGCGCACACGGCCTGCTGCGCCACGAAATAACTATTTCTGTGGCGCACACGGCCTGCTGCGCCACGTAAATAACTATTTCCGTGGCGCACTTGCTCCGGTGCGCCACGTGGAGTTGTTGATTCCGTGGCGCACTTGAGCTGGTGCGCCACGGAAATAGGGGAACTTATATTATCCCCGTACCCCTCCCCGCGCCCTCATCCCCTCTACCGCCGCGCCGCCTCTCTCCCTTCTCCCCTCCGATCCGTACCAAGGCGCGCCGCCATGGTCGTCGCCGTCGCCATCGCCGTCGCCGCCGCCTTCCTCCGCGAGGGGCGCATGCCCCCACGCTCCACCCATCCCCGCCACCAGCAGCACATGCCGCTGCGGCGTGGAGGAGGAGGGGCCAAGGCGTGCGGAGGAGGGTCCGGCGCCGCCGCATCAAGGAGGAGGCCGAGCCGCCGCGTCCTCCACCTCCTCCACCCCCGCCATCGTCGTCAAACTCCTCCTCCACCCCTGTTTTCGGTGAGCTCCACCTCTGCCCTCCCCTCCCTCTTCCTTCTCCCGCGCGAGCAAGGTGCTCGATGAAATGCTCTAGATGTCTGTTTCTCGCATCTCCTCTATGCGGAGAGGGGGAGAACTCTCTCCCCTCCTTTGTCTGGCTTGGTTTGTTACTCGAGTATCTCCTCTATGCAGCCAAGTGAAGCTATCCGCTACTTTGATTGTCTTGCTATGGTAACTCGAATCCATGCAATTGCTTGGTTCTGGACATTGGGTGATTTAATCTTCACCTGTGCCGAGGTTGCAATTGATGTCTAATGCAATTGTAATTAATCGCTTATCACCTTGTATGTGCACAGTGGATTGAATTATGATCCCATTGCTTGCAGCTTGTTGCTCGTCAAGAACCGCATGAAAGCCTTGATTGCTTTACTCGAAGCTTTGGCTTTAGTAAAGTGTCATGTGCAGGTCATGCTGCTATTGCTTGATTAATTGCTGCTATGCTTGTTACCGATGGAGCTATAGTTGATTAATTGGTGCTATGTTTGTTACTGATGCTGCTATATTGCTTGATTAATTGGTGCTATGCTTGTCACTTCTTATTAATGAACCATGTGTTGGTGATGATTCAGTAAAACTAAATGGATTTGATTTGTTTTCCAACCTTTGTTGGAAACAAATCCAAAGTTTGAACCTGTATAAGGTGATGAGGACTTGTTTACTCGGTGTGGATTGCTTATGTTATCCAAATAGAGATATTCACGAGTAGGGAATCATGTAAATGAATGCCACTATGGTATCCTTTGAAGAAAATGGGAAGTTTCTGATGGTTTAAAAGACTAGCTAGGTGATGCTAGGTTATTCAGTTGGCTGTCAAGGTTGGTTTTATCTGGTTAACATGGATTGGCTATGTGCTCTTGCTTACTTATGCATATCCATCTCTACTGGATTGACTAGCTCAGGCTTGGCCTCTCTCTTGCCAGCATCACTTTGTTACTACCAAGTGATGAGTAATCCCTTATGGACCCTAGCTTTGTTTTGAACTCAACTGAGTAATGATATATTTCTTTTTCTTGTTGGCTTTGATGAAATTAGAGATATCCACTATAGGGGATCATGTAAATGAATGCCACTGTGGTATCCTTTGAAGAAAAAGGACTGTTTCGATGGTTTTAAAATGCTAGGTGGTGCTAGGTGATTCGGTTGGTCTGTCAAGGTTGGTTTTATCTCGGTTAACTTGGATAGGCTATGTGTTCTTGCTTACTTATGCATATCCATCTCTACTCGGATTGACTAGCTCAGGCTTGGCCTCTCTCTTGCCAGCATCACTTGGTTACTACCAAGTGATGAGTAATCCCTTATGGACCCTAGCTTTGTTTTGAACTCAACTGATTAATGATATATTTCTTTTTCTTGTTGGCTTTGATGAAATTAGAGATATCCACTGTAGGGGATCATGTAAATGAATGCCACTGTGGTATCCTTTGAAGAAAAAGGACTGTTTCGATGGTTTTAAAAGGCTAGGTGGTGCTAGGTGATTCAGCTTGGCTGTCAAGGTTGGTTTTATCTGGTTAACTTGGATAGGCTATGTGTTCTTGCTTACTTATGCATATCCATCTCTACTGGATTGACTAGCTCAGGCTTGGCCTCTCTCTTGCCAACATCACTTGGTTACTACCAAGTGATGAATAATCCCTTTGGAGCATCTGCTCCATGCATGCTATGTGTGTTTGAGCATCTTGACTTATGTCACCATGGTTGCTGGTTTGGTGGTGTTTTTGTACTTGTCGATGATTAGATGGTTGGTTGATCACTCGTACACTCCGGGGTGTCGCTAGTGAGCCTGGTGTGATGGCACAAATATCAATCTCTTGTGCATCCTACCCGGCCTCACTAACCCCATCCCGGGATATTCATATTTGTTTCGACCAACAAAGTATGAGGCATTCCATTTAGTTCATACTAGCTACTTCTTAATTGCATTGGCCTTTCTTCCATTTTAGTGCCGATGATTAGAATGTTTGGTCACCTATACGCCGCAATATACTTTGTAGACGAGCCCCCTTTCCCGGCCGTCGTTCGCGTGAACGAGTCCTTGATGAGACAACAACGCCGACATGCCTCTCCGGCGCAGCACCACTTTTCTTCTCTCGCCGTCCAGTAGCGTGAACGAGTCCTTAATGCCAAGACGGTGCCAGCCTCCTAGCATCATGCCGACCTTCGTTGTCGCGCTTCGGGCCGTGTCGATCATGCGCCCTGCACTCTTCGCCTTTTTGCCCGGTGAAAGAATAGACTAATCGTTGGAATAAGGAAGCCGATGACGACCGATCGCAATTTAATCTTGCGACCGGCTGTCATCGGTTTCCTTATTCCAACGATCAGCCTATTGGTTCACCGGGCAAGAAGGCGAACAATGCGCAGCGCGGACACACGGCTTGAAGCGCGGCAACACGGCCCGGCATAATGCTGGGCAGGCCGGCACGGTCTTTGCATCAAGGACTCGTTCACCGGACAGCGAGGGACCGGCGTGGTTCTGCGCCGGAGATGCAGATCGGCGTTGTTGTGTCGTCAAGCACCCGTTGACGGAACGCCGACCGGGGAAAGGGGGCCCTTCTGCAAAGTATACGGCGGTGTATACTGCAACTATGGTTTCTGACCATAGTATTTGTGTTGACCAACAATGTATGAGGCACATGTTCTATTTTGTCATTCCATTTGCTTTGAGATTTTCAAAATGCCGATGATTAAAATGTTTGGTCACCGTACACTCGGGGGTGGCGTAAGTGAGCCTGGTAAGATAGCACAAATATCAATCTCTTTTGCATCCTACCTGGCCTCGCTTACACCATCCCTAAATGTTAATATTTGTGTTGACCAACAATGTATGAGGCACTTATTCCATTTTGTCATTCCATTTGCTTTGAGATTTTCAAAATGCCGATGATTAAAATGTTTGGTCACCGTACACTTGGGGGTGGCGTAAGTTAGCTCTGGTAAGATAGCACAAATATCAATCTCTTGTGCATCGGACTTGGTCTCACTTACGCCATCCCTGAATGTTAATATTTGTGTTGACCAACAATGTATGAGGCACTTATTCCATTTTGTCATTCCATTTGCTTTGAGATTTTCAAAATGCCGATGATTAAAATGTTTGGTCACCGTACACTCGGGGCGGCGTAAGTGAGCCTGGTAAGATAGCACAAATATCAATCTCTTGTGCATCGGACTTGGTCTCACTTACACCGTCCCTCGAATGTTAATATTTGTGTTGACCAACAATGTATGAGGCATTTATTCCATTTCTCTTGTGCATCGGACTTGTTGGTCTCACTTTCTTCCATTTTCATCATAGTAGGAACTGGATGAAGGACCCCGATGCAAGCGAGCCTGGTGGGTAGAGATGACGGAGCAAAGGTGGAACCGGATGAAGACTACTTAGTATCTCGAAATTGTGAATTTTGTATGAATTAAGAGTTGTATGCAAAACATTTGACACTTGCCACTATATATGTATCTCGATCGGGCTCTAAGTAATGTGATGATGATGTCTATGTTATATCTCGTGCAATGTACATGATATTTATATTATATCTGAATGTTGCTGTATATAACCTGTGTATCTCGTGTATCCGTATTGCTGTCTATAAACCGCATGTGTATAGCGAGGCAGCACAAAATCGTGTATAATACAAGCAAATTCTGTGGCGCACTAAAAACCAATTCCGTGGCGCACGCTTTTCCGTGGCGCACCTAAGAACAAGTGCGCCACGAAACCTTAATTATGTGGCGCATGGGCAGGTGCGCCACAGAAACCTTATTTTTGTGGCGACGTTTCTGTGGCGCACCTCCCATGCGCCACAGAATCCATTTTTCGTGCGCCACTGATGAGGCTTTTCCTACTAGTGATCATGCAACTTAAGTTGTGATGCAATTTCTCTCCTCTCTTCTCAAAACCCTAACTTAGTTGATTAAGAAACAAGTTTGTCGCACTCTCGAAACCCTAACCCTGTAAGGTGTCGAGAGAGAAACTTGTCCCCCTTCGATGCAGTTTTGTTTAAATGGGCGAAATTTCCCCAGAATTTACGATGCAATGCACATCCCTTTCTAAAATCTACCCCTCGATCGTCTCTAAACCTGGGACATTACAGGTTACAACTAAACAAATTACTAGGCCCAGTTTGATAAAGTCCGTGCCAATGAACTTGGTGCAGCTTGATACGTCTCCGACGTATCGATAATTTCTTATGTTCTATGCCATATTATTGATGATACCTACATGTTTTATGCACACTTTATGTCATATTCGTGCATTTTCTGGAACTAACCTATTAACAAGATGCCGAAGTGCCGGTTCCTCGTTTTCGCTGTTTTTGGTTTCGAAATCCTAGTAACGAAATATTCTCGGAATTGGACGAAATCAAGACCCAGTGTTCCTATTTTCACCGGAAGCATCCAGAACACCCGGGAAGGACCGAGAGGGGGCACCGGGCCCCCGGACCATAGGCCGGCACGGCCCGGGCCCCGGCCGCGCCGCCATATGGTGTGGCCACCCCTTCGACCCTCCTGCGCCGCCTCTTCGCCTATATAAAGCCTCCGTCGCGAAAACCCTGAGGCGAAAAACCACGGTACGGAAAACCTTCCAGAGCCGCCGCCATCGCGAAGCCAAGATCTGGGGGACAGGAGTCTCTGTTCCGGCACCCTGCCGGAGCGGGGAAGTGCCCCCGGAAGGCTTCTCCATCGACACCGCTGCCATCTCCACCGCCATCTTCATCACCGCTGCTGCTCCCATGAGGAGGGAGTAGTTCTCCATCGAGGCTCGGGGCTGCACCGGTAGCTATGTGGTTCATCTCTCTCCTATGTGCTTCAATACAATAATCTCATGAGCTGCCTTACATGATTGAGATTCATATGATGATGCTTGTAATCTAGATGTCATTGTGCTAGTCAAGTGAGTTTTACTTATGTGATCTCCGGAGACTCCTTGTCCCACGTGTGTAAAGGTGACAGTGTGTGCACCGTGTGGGTCTCTTAGGCTATATTTCACGTAATACTTACTCACTGTTATGAATGGCGTAGTGAAGTGCTTATTTAAATCCCTTTATGATTGCAATGTGTTTTGTATCACAATTTATCTATGTGCTACTCTAGTGATGTGTTATTAAAGTAGTTTTATTCCTCCTACACGATGTAATGGTGAAAGTGTGTGCATCCGTGTTAGTACTTGGCGTATGCTATGATCATGATCTCTTGTAGATTGTGAAGTTAACTATTGCTATGATAGTATTGATATGATCTATTCCTCCTACGTGGCGTGAAGGTGACAGTGTGCATGCTATGTTAGTACTTGGTTTAGTCGTGTTGATCTTTCTTGCACTCTAAGGTTATTTAAATATGAACATTGAATTGTGGAGCTTGTTAACTCCGGCATTGAGGGTTCGTGTAATCCTACACAATGTGTTCATCATCCAACAAGAGTGTAGAGTATGCATTTATCTATTCTGTTATGTGATCAATGTTGAGAGTGTCCACTAGTGAAAGTCTAATCCCTAGGCCTTGTTCCTAAATATCGCTATCGCTGCTTGTTTACTGTTTCTACTGCGTTACTACTCGCTGCGTTACTACTGCTGTGTTACTACTCGCTTGTTTACTCGTCCCGGGCAAAGCACTTTTCCGGTGCCGTTGCTACCGCTTATTCATACCACCTGTATTTCACTATCTCTTCGCCGAACTAGTGCACCTCTTAGGTGTGTTGGGGACACAAGAGACTTCTTGCTTTGTGGTTGCGGGGTTGCATGAGAGGGATATCTTTGACCTCTTCCTCCCCGAGATCGATAAACCTTGGGTGATCCACTTAAGGGAAACTTGCCGCTGTTCTACAAACCTCTGCTCTTGGAGGCCCAACACCGTCTACAAGAATAGAAGCTCCCGTAGACATCAAGCACTTTTCCGGCGCCGTTGCCGGGAGGAAAGGTAAAAAGGCACTCATACTCCGGTTCCAGGTAACGATACTTTTCGGCGCCATTGTGTTTGTGCTCGAAGCTATTTCCTTTAGATCCTGCAATTGCATCTTTTTGTTTCTTGTTTACACTAGTTTGGCATAATGGACAACAATGAGCTTCTTATTCTATTTCCTGATTTAAAACATGGATTGTTTGATGCGAAAATTAAAAAACCTATGGAATCTTATTTGCATGCTGGTAGTAATATTAGTATGAACGCTTTGAACACCATTGTTGATAATGATATAGAAAGTTCTAAGCTTGGGGAAGCTGGTTTTCATGATCTTTTTAGTCCCCCAAGCATTGAGGAGAAAATTTTCTTTGATGATACTTTGCCTCCTATTTATGATGATTATGATGATAGTGGTCTTTTGGTGCCACCTACTATGGAGAGTAAATTTTATTGTGATTATACTATGCCTCCTACACTTGATGAGAATAATAATGATAGCTACTTTGTTGAATTTGCTCCCACTACAATTAATAAGAATGACTATGCTTATGTGGAGAGCAATAATTTTATGCATGAGACTCATGATAAGAATGCTTTATGTGATAGTTATATTGTTGAGTTTGCTCATGTTTCTACTGAAAGTTATTATGAGAGAGGAAAATATGGTTGTAGAAATTTTCATGTTACTAAAACACCTCTCTATGTGCTGAAATTTTTGAAGCTACACTTGTTTTATCTTCCTATGCTTGTTACTTTGCTCTTCATGAACTTGTTTATTTACAAGACTCCTATGCATAGGAAGCATGTTAGACTTAAATGTGTTTTGAATTTGCCTCTTGATGCTCTCTTTTGCTTCAAATACTATTTCTTGCGAGTGCATCATTAAAACTGCTGAGCCCATCTTAATGGCTATAAAGAAAGAACTTCTTGGGAGATAACCCATGTGTTTATTTTGCTATAGTACTTTTATTTTGTATTTGAGTCTTGGAAGTTGTTTACTACTGTAGCAACCTCTCCTTATCTTAGTTTTATGTTTTGTTGTGCCAAGTGAAGTCTTTGATAGTAAAGTAAGTACTAGATTTGGATTACTGCGCAGAAATAGTTTTCTTTGCTGTCACGAATCTGGGTCTAATTCTCTGTAGGTAACTCAGAAAATTAAGCCAATTTACGTGAGTGATCCTCAGATATGTACGCAACTTTCATTCAATTTGGGCATTTTCATTTGAGCAAGTCTGGTGCCCTAATAAAATAAATATTTACGGACTGTTCTGTTTTGACAGATTCTGCCTTTTATTTCGCATTGCCTCTTTTGCTATGTTGGATGAATTTCTTTGATCCATTAATGTCCAGTAGCTTATGCAATGTCCAGAAGTGTTAAGAATGATTGTGTCACCTCTGAACATGTTAATTTTTATTGTGCACTAACCCTCTAATGAGTTGTTTCGAGTTTGGTGTGGAGGAAGTTTTGAAGGATCAAGAGAGGAGGATGATATACTATGATCAAGGAGAGTGAAAGCTCTAAGCTTGGGGATGCCCCGGTGGTTCACCCCTGCATATTTTAAGAAGACTCAAGCGTCTAAGCTTGGGGATGCCCAAGGCATCCCCTTCTTCATCGACAACATTATCAGGTTCCTCCCCTGAAACTATATTTTTATTCCGTCACATCTTATGTACTTTGCTTGGAGCGTCGGTTTGTTTTTGTTTTTGTTTTATTTGAATAAAATGGATCCTAGCATTCACTTTATGGGAGAGAGACACGCTCCGCTGTAGCATATGGACAAGTATGTCCTTAGGCTCTACTCATAGTATTCATGGCGAAGTTTCTTCTTTGTTAAATTATTATATGGTTGGAATTGGAAAATACTACATGTAGTAACTCTAAAATGTCTTGGATAATTTGATACTTGGCAATTGTTGTGCTCATGTTTAAGCTCTTGCATCATATACTTTGCACCTATTAATGAAGAAACACTTAGAGCTTGCTAATTTGGTTTGCATATTTGGTTTCTCTAGAGTCTAGATAACATCTAGTATTGAGTTTTGAACAACAAGGAAGACGGTATGGAGTCTTATAATGTTAACAATATGTCTTTTATGTGAGTTTTGCTGTACCGTTCATCCTTGTGTTTGTTTCAAATAACCTTGCTAGCCTAAACCTTGTATCGAGAGGGAATACTTCTCATGCATCCAAAATACTTGAGCCAACCACTATGCCATTTGTGTCCACCATACCTACCTACTACATGGTATTTATCCGCCATTCCAAAGTAAATTGCTTGAGTGCTACCTTTAAAATTCCATCATTCACCTTTGCAATATATAGCTCATGGGGCAAATAGCTTAAAAACTATTGTGGTATTGAATATGTACTTATGCACTTTATCTCTTATTAAGTTGCTTGTTGTGCGATAACCATGCTTCTGGGGACGCCATCAACTATTCTTTGTTGAATATCATGTGAGTTGCTATGCATGTCCGTCTTGTCCGAAGTAAGAGAGATCTACCACCTTCATGGTTGGAGCATGCATATTGTTAGAGAAGAACTTTGGGCCGCTAACTAAAGCCATGATTCATGGTGGAAGTTTCGAGTCTTGGACATATATCCTCAATCTCATATGAGAATAATAATTGTTGCCACATGCTTATGCATTAAAGAGGAGTCCATTATCTGTTGTCCATGTTGTCCCGGTATGGATGTCTAAGTTGAAATAATCAAAAGCGAGAAATCCAAAATGCGAGCTTTCTCCTTAGACCTTTGTACAGGCGGCATGGAGGTACCCCATTGTGACACTTGGTTAAAACATGTGCATTGCAAAGATCCGGTAGTCCAAGCTAATTAGGACAAGGTGCGGGCACTATTAGTATACTATGCATGAGACTTGCAATTTGTAAGATATAACTTTCACAACTCATATGCTTTATTACTACCGTTGACAAAATTGTTTCATGTTTTCAAAATAAAAGCTCTAGCACAAATATAGCAATCGATGCTTTCCTCTTTGAAGGGCCATTCTTTTACTTTTATGTTGAGTCAGTTCACCTATCTCTCTCCACCTCAACAAGCAAACACTTGTGTGAACTGTGCATTGATTCCTACATACTTTCATATTGTACTTGTTATATTACTCTATGTTGACAATTATCCATGAGATATACATGTTACAAGTTGAAAGCAACCGCTGAAAATTAATCTTCCTTTGTGTTGCTTCAATGCCTTTACTTTGATTTATTGCTTTATGAGTTAACTCTTATGCAAGACTTATTAATACTTGTCTTGAAGTACTATTCATGAAAAGTCTTTGCTTTATGATTCACTTGTTTACTCATGTCATTACCATTGTTTTGATCGCTGCATTCACTACATATGTTTACAAATAGTATGATCAAGGTTATGATGGCATATCACTTCAGAAATTATCTTTGTTATCGTTTTACCCGCTCGGGACGAGCAGAACTAAGCTTGGGGATGCTTGATACGTCTCCGACGTATCGATAATTTCTTATGTTCTATGCCATATTATTGATGATACCTACATGTTTTATGCACACTTTATGTCATATTCGTGCATTTTCCGGAACTAACCTATTAACAAGATGCCGAAGTGCCGGTTCCGTTTTCGCTGTTTTTGGTTTCGAAATCCTAGTAACGAAATATTCTCGGAATTGGACGAAATCAAGACCCGGGTTCCTATTTTCACCGGAAGCATCCAGAACACCCGGAAGGACCGAGAGGGGGCACCGGGCCCCTGGACCATAGGCCGGCGCGGCCCGGGCCCCGGCCGCGCCGCCATATGGTGTGGCCACCCCTTCGACCCTCCTCGCGCCGCCTCTTCGCCTATATAAAGCCTCCGTCGCGAAACTCCTGAGGCGAAAAACCACGGTACGGAAAACCTTCCAGAGCCGCCGCCATCGCGAAGCCAAGATCTGGGGGACAGGAGTCTCTGTTCCGGCACCCTGCCGGAGCGGGGAAGTGCCCCCGGAGGCTTCTCCATCGACACTGCTGCCATCTCCACCGCCATCTTCATCACCGCTCGCTGCTCCCATGAGGAGGGAGTAGTTCTCCATCGAGGCTCGGGGCTGCACCGGTAGCTATGTGGTTCATCTCTCTCCTATGTGCTTCAATACAATAATCTCATGAGCTGCCTTACATGATTGAGATTCATATGATGATGCTTGTAATCTAGATGTCATTGTGCTAGTCAAGTGAGTTTTACTTATGTGATCTCCGGAGACTCCTTGTCCCACGTGTGTAAAGGTGACAGTGTGTGCACCGTGTGGGTCTCTTAGGCTATATTTCACAGAATACTTACTCACTGTTATGAATGGTGTAGTGAAGTGCTTATTTATATCTCTTTATGATTGCAATGTGTTTTGTATCACAATTTATCTATGTGCTACTCTAGTGATGTGTTATTAAAGTAGTTTTATTCCTCCTACACGATGTAATGGTGACAAGTGTGTGCATCCGTGTTAGTACTTGGCGTATGCTATGATCATGATCTCTTGTAGATTGTGAAGTTAACTATTGCTATGATAGTATTGATATGATCTATTCCTCCTACGTGGCGTGAAGGTGACAAGTGTGCATGCTATGTTAGTACTTGGTTTAGTCGTGTTGATCTTTCTTGCACTCTAAGGTTATTTAAATATGAACATTGAATTGTGGAGCTTGTTAACTCCGGCATTGAGGGTTCGTGTAATCCTACGCAATGTGTTCATCATCCAACAAGAGTGTAGATGTGGGGACCCCGGACTAGCAGCCCGAAATTCCCTGTTATGTATACAGTTCACGATCCCATGATCAGTGCGTCGTGAACACATAACCGAACTGATATCAAATTACACCATCCATTACAAAGCGGAATAAGAAAATTACAACATGGTCACATGACCCATACTTACATAATAGCCTCGAAGGGCCTAACTAAACATCAGAGTAGCATCATCACATCAGCAGCGCAGTACCCAAGTCATCTGCCATAAACCTACAGGCAACTGACTGGGAAGACGTTCCTAGCTCGCATAGACGTCGCCAACTCCTTCTTCATCCGTCGTGTTCCTCCAAGTCTGGCCAAGTAAATAGCCAGGGACAAAGCCGTGAGTACATTGGAATTGTACTCGCAAACCATCAAGAAAGGTACTTTGCAAGAGTGCAAGATGATAAGTGCTAATCTAAGATGACAAGAGGGAAGAGCTAATTTCTCTTGTAGAAATAGCATGAAGAAGAGAGGTAGTTTCTCTTGTGGATATAGCATGTGAAAGAGAAATAGTTTCTCTTGTGGATATATCATGTGAAAGAGAAATAGTTTCTCTTGTGGATATAGCATCCCGACATCGCAATTGATGGAGACACTAAAGTGATACTATGGCATCTCTATATCTTTATTGAAGAAGATACTTCAAAAGATAGCTATGACATATCTATATCTTTATTGAAGAAGAGTTAGCATACCGCCATCTCAGGTGATGGGAATACTAGGGAAGTCCTATGACATCTCTATATCTTTATTGAAGAAGAGTTCCTCTACAAGAAACACTAGGAAAGAGTTCCCCACTCGGTCTTATTTTTCCACGACCATCTCCATATGGTCGACACACGCCCTTTGCAAAGCATTTGTCCAAAAACAAAACTCAAGCCCCGGTTAAGTATGGCCATTTCAACTTGTCCATGACCGCGGACGCGGCTATTCGAATAGATTTGACTCTGCAGAGTTTGCACACTTTCCCCACAACTATCCGGGTACCTATCGTGTGGGCATCATCCCCGCATAACAACATATGCCACGACGGATACCCGGACATAACCTTTCGCCCATCTCCACTGGCACGAGTCCTTCCCTGCGGGCTTACCCCTTCCCGGCACCCCGGCAGCATACCTCCTTTTTGAGCGTATCTCCGGCGCCATGACAGAAGACCCTCAGTAATCGTCCGGCTATAGACAACTACAGTGTATTGCCTCCTCCAGAGCGCAACCCGGCGTCGGAGGTCATCGTAACCCTCCCTAGAAAGTTGTGAAGGGTGCTCCTGCCAGCTTCAACAAACTACGGGCTAAGCCCCGTCCCACACCAGGGTAGTGTGGTTGCGCGATAAAAAGTTGGGACGGCGAACACTTATACGCAGTGCTCCTTTAAAAACATTTTTCCCACACTTTCTTTACTTGCCAACAACCAACCATATTCCTCCAACATCCTTGTCCAAAGACCTTGTCTTTCCAAAACATACACTTGGGTAGAGTTAACTTACCCAAGGTTTTCAAAAACATTTACAACAAGGTAAGCCTTGAGGGGTTCCCAACCTATAGTTTCATGAGTTGAACTAGTATTGCACTATGGCCGAGATGAGAGTCATCTAGCCATAGAAGGTATCAAAGGAGTAATGGAGTGGATCATACTTGCTTTAAGGTAGCATGTATTATGACAACACAAGGAGGATTATACTTTCAGATTTGTGGTGCTAGATATACAACTTAGATAGTGGAATATCACTATCCAACATACTCTCCAATGGGTACACGGCATACCTCTCTCATTTTGAGAATACACCAAGATCATGACATTGATACCTCCAAACTACAAAAGTGGTGAGTGTGGTGTAATTTACTATCTTGAGAGGAAAGATGCTCAAGTTGAGCATACACGATGACCAAGTGGAATAGCACGGCCATGATACCATGCATCCCATAATCACAACGACAATAGTGGAGTATCACCACTAGGGAGTACCCCACTTGGAAACACACATAGATGACATAAATAGAGAGATTAACACACATAGAATTCAAGGTGCTTTGGACATCAACAAATGACATCCAACTAGACACCAAATCAGAGATCAAAAGATGGCTTGCCTTGGCTTATTTGTCCCTGTATTTCTTCAACTCCATCAATATAAGAATCCCAACAACATAAATAAAATCCTCGTCCGATTCCACTTCTTCTCCTTCTCCAGAATTGTTCGCATCTATCGCCGGAAAATAAAATAAAAGAACACAATCAATCACATTGCATCAACAAGACAACATTCAACAATCAACAACTAATCATGCAGCCAAGGTATAACATACTAAGGACTTATAGATACCACAAAACAAATTTAAGAGTTTTAATTTAGAAAACCCCATTTATTTACCTAGTAGAGGCATGAGTGCATCACAACATAGCAATTGCCTCTCTCGGTTATCACCATGGTATAAACCAATTATCCGTGGTAGATAACATCATGAAGAGGACAAGAGCATTAGCTTGGCATCACAAACATTCACAACATAATTTCAAATATTTTTGGAAAAGTAGAAATCAGTTTTCCTAATTTAATTTGCTCACCTAACACTATACAAAAATAGGAAGCAAACCATATGCACATCATTTGAAAACTTAAGCAAAATAAAAGAGCTAATGTTAGGTTGCAGAGGTTTTGTTTTGCAAGCATAAAACAAAGGCTGCCCCTCTCTACTAAAAAGAGTTGGTCAAGGGTTTTAAATAAACTGAAAAGTTTTGCTTCAACAATGCATGTCACACATAAACATTACTAACAGTAACAAATATGTATGAACAGAGACTAATAATATTTTTCCTATATAGCCAGTACTAATACAAGACTAATCAAATTGGAATCACCCAAAAATATTAAACCTACAATTTTAGGAATTTCTTTGAATCTGACTGTACAGAAAACAAGATCTGTAAGCCATAAATCGTAGAAAAATCCTAAAAATATGAGGCCACTGGCATTTGAAAGATATTTAAACAGAGATTCACACACAATTGGATTTGGGTTCAAATTATTTTTGAAACTCTCATAAATGGATTTACAAGTTTACTGCATGTTTTCACCATTTGCTTTAACTATGGAGTTGCAGAACAGATAAAGGTTCGAAACTTGTTTGAGAAGACTAAGAAAACATTCATTAATCCTACAGAAGTGGAATCACTCAATTAGGTTCAAAAATGGATTTTTGATGAATTAAAAGCTAACAGCCATGTCTGCAGAACACACAGAATAAGTTTAATTCACCACAAATCGTACATCAATCATAAAAATATGAGGTCAGTTGCATCTGAAAGGCATTGAAAATCTGGTTCTCACCCAACTGGTTTCATTCAAAAATTCGTTCCCAAGCTCCTGGTTTAATTCGACAAAGTCAGATCTGTCCAGATCTTGACCTGTGAACCATTTCAGTTTCAGGAGGTCAATTGAAGTAAAACCACCGCCAAAATGAAGGTATTGAAGAGGGCTTTCACCTACAGTTGAGTTTGTTCAAAAAGGTTTTGTAAAACGGAGCAAATCTAATAAACAGTTAATCTGCATGTTTACAGAACTTTATTTACCACGGTCAATCCGTAATGAATTTGAGGATGAGACCAACGCCAAGTTGTAGATCTTTTCCGTATCTATCTGTGGAACTTTGAATCACTCGATTTGGATCTGCACACGAGATTCGGTGGATTTTACAAGATCGTACCAGAATCTGAAACAGCAAGATAGCAGAAATTACAGCAAGTTTTTGGACGAAATTTGGTCAAGAGCTTCAGATCTGAGGATTGTTCAAGTTTCTCCATGCTTAGACCAACATGCACCTGCATCAAGATCCAATCTAGTGAGAGGAGAAAGGAGAAAGTGAGCTGGACTCATCCAAGATTAGGGGAGAAGAGAGGGAGAGAGATGCTCTCATGGTGAGGGGAAGCTTGAGGGAGGAGAGGAGCAACATCTTGGCCGGTTTTCATGGCCATGGCCGGCCATGCAAGCAAGGGGCAGCAGCATTTCGTGGGGAAGTGGAGGAGGAGAGTGTGAGGGAGTGGAGGAAGAGAAGAAATGAAGCAAAGGGGAGGAGGTGGCCGGCTAGGGGGTTTTTATAGAGGGAGAGGGGTGGCTGCCTCCTTTTTTGATTGGCCAAGGTGGGTGGCTGCCCATTTAATTGTTGAGGTAGTTGGTAGACAAGGCTTGCAAGAGAAGATAAAGAGGAGGATGGGATGGCCGAATTTCAAGTCATGGCCGGCTCCTTTCTTGTCATGAGCAAGTGAGAAATGTGAGAGAGATGCACAACATCAATATGTATAGTCCAAGGCATGATGTTGAGGATATAATGTCCATGAGTGATTTGGATGATGATAAGTATAGGAGTAGATACATATAGATAAAAAAAGGAGTATGAAGGTGACATGTGCCATGAGAATAATTTCCACCACTTTGGTTGAGGCCAACTTATGAAGAAGATAATTCCCGAGGTAGAGTTGATGAATAGAAGTTTTCATTTGAATTCAAAATTGAAAAGATTGGGATTGACCACATGCAACAATGCATGAGCATGTCAAGATAGATGGGATGGTGATGGTGGTTTAGTCAATGATAGAGCAAGGTTAAGATAAATGGTGAATGAAGTATCCATATACTCACAAGGATAAATATGGTGGCAGAAATCACCAATTCATGAGGTCAAGGTGGTGATGGAAAAGAATAGAGGATTGAGATGGGCATGATAAAATATAAGTTGCTCTTCAAATAAGAGGTCAATTGGGATTGATTTGGAAGTATCAGATGATCATCCATTTGATCAAGAATTGGAGGATGGGGGAAAATACAATGTGGTAGATCAGAGATGTGCAAAGGTTGCTATTTGAAATAGAACTTGTTTGAAAAGTATTTGAAACACCTCAATTGTCTAGGGACAATTGGGAATGAACTCAAGTGGAATGGAACTTGAAAATGTTGAGAAAAACTAGTTGGAACTTAGGGGTTCAAAATATTCTACTTACTATCTCAAGTAAAGTAGAGTTTTTCTCAAACTTAAAATAAACAAGAAATGGTATAGGTACCATAAACAAGCCTTTTGTGAAAAGGAAAACAAAATAGAAAGAAAAGTTTTAGAAACCAGTACTTGGTAGAAATGGGATGAAAAACAAAACCCATTTCAGTTCCTTGTTTTCTTTGAAGAAATATTTTGAAAAGATTTAATAAAACTAGAAGTAGTTTTGTGATCAAAACTAGAGAAGGAAAAACAATAGGGTTTTTCGAGAGGAGAACTATTTTAGGGAAGAGTGTTCTCAAGGGTAGATGGTGGCTACAAAATGTATCCATCATCCCCACTCTTGGTTTTGTGAAGATGAACTTGGATGAAAACAAAAATAAGAGGTAAAAGAGGAAGAAGTGATCTGGTGCTGGAACATGGGATAGGATACCCGATCAAGTTGAATATATGAGTTGCAAGGATTGACTGAGACATGCAGGACGTGGAGTTTGAAGAGGATGTTGCATAGATGAGATCCATGCATTGGAGTCAACAATAACAGTTGTGGGTGCTTAGAGATCAATTGCCAAAGTCTGGACATTTTAAGCCTCGTCAACACGGATGGTCGACATGGCCTCAAAACCAACAAGGATGAGTGGGTACAAGAGAAGGATGTGATGAGGGGTAGATGATCCCAAGTTTTGAATTAAGGATGATTGAGCTATCTTGTACCACAAAGAGGAAAATCAAGATGGCACACTCATGTTGTCATCAGGAGAGGGGTTTGATGTAGTAAAAAGGAAAACAACATTTCCTAAGTCACACATGTGTTTTATTAGGTGAGTTGCTTGTTTAACCACCAGAGGTGTTGTTCTTTGAAGTAGCTCAGGACATAACTCAACAAGCAAAACAAGAAAACACATCTACCAACACACCAAGGCAATGCATCAAAACAAACTGTTATCACCAAGATTTGACCGAGTCAGAGGTGGGCCGCAGTCAAGATGGGCTTAAGGAAATATACGTGGAGA